>NC_067495.1:57558349-57858349 GCF_947179515.1 Apodemus sylvaticus | reverse complement strand
CATTCCCGGGATAAAGCCTACTTGATCATGGTGGATGATCGTTTTGATGTGTTCTTGGATTCGGTTGGCAAGAATTTTGTTGAGTATTTTTGCATCGATGTTCATAAGGGAAATTGGTCTGAAGTTCTCTTTCTTTGTTGGATCTTTGTGTGGCTTTGGTATCAGCGTAATTGTGGCTTCGTAGAAGGAATTGGGTAGTGTTCCTTCTGTTTCTATTTTGTGGAATAGTTTGAAGAGTATTGGTGTTAACTCTTCTTTGAAGGTCTGGTAGAATTCTGCACTGAAACCATCTGGTCCTGTGCTTTTTTTGGTTGGAAGACTTTCTATGACTCCTTCTATTTCTTTAGGCTTTATGGGACTGTTTAGATGGTCTAGTTGGTCCTGATTTAATTTTGGTATTTGGTATCTGTCAAGGAAATTGTCCATTTCCTCCAGATTCTCCAGTTGTGTTGAGTACAGGCTCTTGTAGTAGGATCTGATGATTTTTTGGATTTCCTCAGTTTCCGTTGTTATGTCTCCCTTTTCATTTCTAAGTTTGTTAATTTGGATACTTTCTCTGTGCCCTTTGGTCAGTCTGGCTAAGGGTTTATCTATCTTGTTGATTTTCTCAAAGAACCAGCTTCTAGTTTTGTTGATTTTTTGTATGGTTCTCTTTGTTTCTACTTGATTGATTTCGGCCCTGAGTTTGATGATTTCCTGCCTTCTACTCCTCCTGGGTGAAATAGCTTCTTTTTGTTCTAGGGCTTTCAGGTGTGTCATTAAGTTGGTAATGTATGCTCTCTCCATTTTCTTTTTGGAGGCACTCAGGGCTATGAGTTTTCCTCTTAGCACTGCTTTCATTGTGTCCCATAGATTTGGGTATGTTGTGTTTTCATTTTCATTGTGTTCTAAAAAGTCTTTAATTTCTTTCTTTATTTCTTCCTTGACCAAGGTGTCATTGAGTAGAATATTGTTCAATTTCCACGTGTATGTGGGTTTTCTGTTGTTTCTGTTGCTATTGAAGACCACTTTTATTCCATAGTGATCAGATAGGAGGCATGGGATTAGTTCTATCTTTTTATATTTGTTGAGGTCTGTCTTGTGACCAATTATATGGTCGATTTTGGAGAAGGTACCATGAGGTGCTGAAAAAAAGGTATATTCTTTTGTTTTAGGATAGAATGTTCTATATATATCAGTTAAGTCTAATTGGTCCAAAGCTTCAATTAGTTTCATTGTGTCCTTGTTTAGTTTCTGTTTTCCTGATCGGTCCATTGAGGAAAGTGCAGTGTTGAAGTCACCCACAATTATTGTGTTAGGTGTAATGTGTGCTTTGAGTTTTAATAGAGTTTCTTTTATGAAAGAGGGTGCCCTTGCATTTGGAGCATAGATGTTCAGGATTGAGAGTTCTTCTTGTTGTATTTTTCCTTTGACCAGCAAGAAGTGTCCCTCAGAGTCTCTTTTGATGACTTTGGGTTGAAAGTCAATTTTATCTGATATTAAAATGGCTACTCCAGCTTGTTTCCTGAGACCATTTGCTTGTAAAATTGTCTTCCAGCCTTTTACTCTAAGGTAGTGTTTGTCTTTGACCCTGAGGTGTGTTTCCTGTAAGCAGCAAAATGTAGGGTCCTGTTTACGTATCCAGTCAGTTAGTCTGTGTCTTTTTATTGGGGCATTGAGTCCATTGATGTTAAGAGATATTAAGGAATAGTGATTGTTACTTCCTATCATTTTTGACGTTATTTTTTAAATTTGATTGCTTAACTTCTTTTGGGTTTGATGAAAGGTTACTATCTTGCTTTTTTCAGGGTGGAGTTTCCCTCCTTGTATTGGTGTTGTCCTCCTATTATCCTTTTTAGGGCTGGGTTTGTGGATAGATATTGGGTGAACTTGGTTTTGTCGTGAAATATCTTAGTTTCTCCATCTATGGTGATTGAGAGTTTTGCTGGATATAGTAGTTTTGGTTGGCATTTGTGTTCTCTTAGAGTCTGCATGAGATCTGCCCAGGACCTTCTAGCCTTCATAGTCTCAGGTGAAAAGTCTGCTGTGATTCTGATAGGTCTTCCTTTATATGTTACTTGGCCTTTTTCTCTTACTGCCTTTAGTATTCTTTCTTTGTTTAGAACATTTGGTGTTTTGATTATTATGTGACGGGAAGTATTTCTGTTCTGGTCCAGTCTGTTTGGAGTTCTGTAGGCTTCTTGTATATTCATGGGCATCTCTCTCTTTAGGTTAGGGAAGTTTTCTTCCATAATTTTATTGAAGATATTTGCTGGCCCTATAAGTTGTAAATCTTCACTCTCATCTATGCCTATAATCCTTAGGTTTGGTCTTCTCATTGTGTCCTGGATTTCCTGGATATTTTGGGTTACAAGCTTTTTGCACTTTGCATTTTCTTTAACTGTTGAGTCCATGGTTTCTATGGAATCTTCAGCATCTGAGATTCTTTCTTCTATCTCTTGTATTCTGTTGTTGATATTTGCATCTCTGTCCCCTGATTTCTTCCCAAGGCTTTCTATCTCCAAAGTTGTCTCCCTTTGAGTTTTCTTAGTTGTTTCTACTTCTGATTTTAGATCCTGGATGGTTTTGCTTAGCTCCTTCCCTTGCATGTTTGTGTTTTCCTGTAATTCTTTAAGAGATTTTTGTGTTTCCTCTTTCATGAGCTCAGCCTGTTGACCAAAGTTCTCCTGTATTTCTTTAAGAGATTTTTGTGTTTCGTCTTTCATGACCTCAGCCTGTTGAGCAAAGTTCTCCTGTATTTCTTTAAGTGTTTTTTGCATTTCCTCCTTGTTGGCTTTTGTATTCTCCTGGATTTCTTTCAATGATTTTTGTGTTTCCCTTGCAAGGGCTTCTAACTTTTGATCCATTTTCTCCTCAATGGCCTTCATGTGTTCCTGTACCAGCATCATGACCAGTGATTTTAAATCCAAATCTTGTTTTACTGGTGTGATGGGGTATCCAGGACTTGCTGGTAGAGGAGAATTTGGTTCAGATGTTGCCATATTGCCTTGATTTCTGTTAGTGACGTTTCTGCGTTTGCCTTTTGCCATCTAGCTCTCACTGGTGTTACTTGGTCTTGTCAGTGCTGGACTCACCAGTGCAAGCTGCCCCTTCCCCGTTGGCCTCTGGTGCACAGCTTACACTCTGCACTGCCTATAGACAGGGTGCTGTTGTCCAGGCTGTTCAGATCCCGAAGCAGGCACCTGAAGGCTCCCGCTGGGGCCCGCAGGATTTATTGGAGCACACCGACTTCTCCCAGCTGGCCGCCCGGAAGCCCCCACTAGCCTCTTGAGGGACCTGGAGATGTGGCGGCCACCCAGGCTGATCTGAAGCGGAGAGAGTTGGGCTGGGGGCTTCTGCCTGAGGCCTTGCCCCAGATTGTGTCTGTGGACCAGGTGGAACCCGTGTGCACCCCCAGGGAGCTCCGAAGGTGAATGTTGCTGTGACCTCCCCTGTGCTCCGCTCACTCCGCTGGGCAGCCGATTTCCCCAACCGGGCTGGCGCACACTAGGTTAGCCTTGTCGCCTGGGCCCTGAGTCCAGGCAAACGCCTGGGAGGCCAAGGTCCGAGCAAAGTTCCCCTAGGGCTATGTCTGTTATTTGGGTCCGCCAGGTGACCCGGATGGCGGGCGTGCGCGTCCGCGCTCCGCGAAAGCACCGGGAGAGTCTGTTGTGCTAATAACCTCCTGGGCTGGTTGACACACAGATGGCCCACCAAGCCGCCCAGTTCTTGGGGTCAGTCCTGTGCCTTTTGGGGCCTAGACCCCCGTTTTGTTAGCCTCAGGCTACGCTTGTTAGCAGTCTCTGCCCTCCCGAGCACTCTGGCTCCTGTAGGCAAAGTGGCGGCGCGTGCACCGGCCGGGGCAAAAAAAAAACTCCTGGCTGGGTTGGCGCCCCGATGGCCACTCGAACAGCCCAGGGCCTGGGTGCAGGCCAACGCCCGTCTGGCTCCGACCCCTGCGGTGTTGGGCCTAGGATTATGTTTGTGTACCTCGGTCTGACCGATCTCTGGAGCCCGGGATCAAGATGGCGGTGAGTCTCTCCTGACTGGCGGGCAGCCGAGTTCTGAAGTGGCTTCCGTGCAGCGAAAGGCTCCGCAGAACCGCAGTTGCTTGCCGCCCGGCTGGTCAGCGAAGGTCAGTGGTCGTGGGCGCAGGGCCTAACTGGACCCTGTGTCGCCTTGGTTCCACCGCTGATGGCCCTTCAGCTGGAGCAGCCACTGCTACCGCCGCCGCCGCCGCCGCCGCCGCCCTCAATGGGGCTTTTTAATGAGAGAAACAAAGACTTTTACTTGTTAAAGAATTAAAGAGACACTGAAGATATTTATTCTGATATTTGGGGTTCAGATTTCAAATTCCCTCTCCTCCTTCATTGTGAAAAGACTTTTAGCATCAGTCACTATTACATGGTTCTAAAAGTCATCCCTGGAGGTATTTTTATTTGCTTTTATTTTTTCTTTTGCTTCAGAATGTTAAATTTTTCCATGTAGTTTCAGGCAGAAAATGCTATCCAAGTCCTCTTCTTTCTTGGATAGGCATTAGTGTGACATTATTTTGGAGTTTAAAATTGTGGTCAACCTCTCTTTAAAAAGAGAGCTTAAATACATCCTATTTTGCATAAGTACTCCAAATTTCTATCAGTATGCACAAATGACCAAAACAGTAGCTCATCTAAGGAAGGTAGAAAACAACTTGCAGATTCTACACTTGTAAAAATGATCTTTCCCTTTCACAGCATGCAGTTAAATGCGCATTTTATTCTAGTTTTGAATTACTATGAAAGAAAAAGAGGATGAAATTGTATTTCACACTAGTCTTATGTTGATACTGTTACCCTAAGGAGTAAAGGCTGTCTCCTGTATTGTATCATAGAGGCAAAACTATGAAAGTTTTGATACTCAAAAAAAAAAAAGCCAGAATAGTATAATAAATCCCTAAAAATTCCTAGTCAAAGCTTTGAATATTGTCAAGATTATGAGTTTAGAACTGTGACACACATGCAAACTTGAGAAGTAGCAGCAAGACAGTCAGAAGTTCAAAATCATTCTCAATTACCTAGCAAATTTAAGACCGCTCTACAAATCTACATCATATGAGATTCTGAAAAGAAATTATCAAGACTTTCTAGTCAAAAGATCTGTCCACATATTTTAAAGCAAATTAAAATACTATGTCTTGGTATTCCATCTCTGGCTATATTTGTTTTGCAAAACTTCAATGTTACAATCAAATCTGATTCAAACATCTAATTATTCTTTTTATCTTATTAATAATCTACCTTATATTCCCCCAGTGTCTGAAAAACTGGCTTATCATAATGGTTTGTTCAGAACAGAATCCAAACTAGGTCAACATACTACATTAAGTTGATTTGTCTCCTGGAGTGTCTTTTAATCTTTAACTGTTTCTGAGTGGTTGAAGACAAAGGCATAAAAAGACGTTTTTAAAAATCAGTTGTGAGAGATTGAGGAGGGAATGTGATCAGCCTTTAACAAGTTTAGAGTACTAGTTACTACCTTGTTTTCTCTTTGTTCTGGCTGAACTAGCTGAGTGAGGAAACATTAGCTGGCCACTAGTCCAGACACTGTGAGCATACCTGACCTTATAAAATCTGTGCCTCAATTTGCCACTGCTCCCCAAACTTAGTTAGTAGGCTGTTCTTTGGCATTCTCATAGCATCTCATTTTAGCTGTTCATTTTGTATAATTGTATTAATCTAATAATACTTCTTAGTTTTTATAAGTATATTTTAATAGCATACATTATTTCTGCTTTATTAGCCCTACTTATGAAAATCTTTAAAACAAATAGCTTTTTTGAGAATTTTGTACATGAACACTGCAATATTTCCACAGCTGTTCCCACTCCAACTAGTCTCCTTTTTCTTCTTTTGTGTGTGTGTGTGTGTGTGTGTGTGTGTGTGTGTGTGTGTGTGTGGTCAGCTGAGTTCATTCAGTGTTCATCTGAATATGTATTTAGAACTAACTCATTGAGGTTGGATAATCACTCACAAAGATCTTCCACAGAGAATACCTATTCTCCCTCTCTTAGGAGGAATTTTGGTTGCCTTTAGATTTTCATCTAGGTCTAGGACCTTGTTAAATTTCTTTTTTCTCTGCTGAAATATTTACTGGCTATGTCAGGTTTTGTTTTGGCAAACTATCAGTGAAATTACATGGTTGCATCTTCCCTACCATATATAGAAAACATTATCTTACAGTGGATGATGCCTTGGGTCCTTCTGCTTTTACAGTGTTTTTGCCTCCCTCTTTTGTGATGTTCACTAAGCTTTAGGTGTAAAGGCTTAGTGCATTTTACATGTACCATTTTGGCTTGACCACTCCCACAATCAGGTACTCTTTGCAATTTGATAAAGAATAGATCTCTGTAATTGTTCTGTTTACTGCAAAAAGAAGTTGATGAACATCAAGAACTGTACTTATTTGGGGTATAAGAATAAGTACTTAGAATTCAGCTAGGAATCATTTTTATTTTTATTTAGGAAAAAGTGGTTAAAAGTGAATTCTCCTCTAGGGTTCATGACCCTAGTCACAAGTACTTAGTTAAATTTACACTACCAGGCATGTTGCCTACCTACAAGATACAAATCCTACAATTTCAACATTAGGCATATCTTGATGTTTTTAACACCGTTAAGATTTGTAGGCATCACAGCAGTGAAGCGCTATTGATTATTTTCTCCCTTTGGCAATGCATTTGCATAACATCTCTACATACTATGAGAACTAACCTTCATGACAAAGGATTCTAAGTTACAGCTTGATACATCCATGTTCTGTGTTCAAAGTGAGTGGTATATAAGGAAATACAGTCTCCCCTTCAAGGTTTGGAAGGCAATCAAGGGCAAAAGCAACAGCCTATGTTGTTTTATGAGTCTCTTGTTCTCTTTTGAGCAACAACTCAAAAGAAGGTTTCCCTTCCTTGAACTGGCACTTTTCTTAGATAATTCTTGAAGGGAGTTATTATTATCTCATGTCAACATTTTAATATCAAATATATCATTAATATCAAAATATCATTTAATATCAAATATCATTATCATTAAAAATGAGTTAGGGTGAGAATAAAAGTTTCCCTTATTCATTTGGATAGTCACTAATGCAAATGTATAGAAATATAGCTTTTAGAGACTATTTTGGAGTAGATAGCTATAGGTACATTTTGCCCAACATGAGATATCAATAGCACATTACAATCCAGATGTTCTAGAACAAGTCTAGAACTGCTAACTTTCCTTCCAGCTATCAGTTAGTGGATTGCAAGACACATTTCCATTTTCCAGGTTTTCATGAGAGCTCCAAACAAATAATTATACACACAGAATAGGCAAATAAAATCTCACATCATTTTTAAAACCATCATGGGCCAGACCTGGGACAGATACAGACAAGTAATGAACACTATTTCTTGCCTTCCTAAACTTGCCATATTTAAATTCTTAGATTCATTTGTGATTCTCCAAAGATACAAAGTTGCTCCTCACATAAATTTAGCAATTCACTATAACTGTCTTCAGCTACAGAAGCAGATGTGCCCTGCCAAAGTAGTCACTTAGAAAGCAGTTCTCATGTTCTCTTGTTCCATATCCCACAGAATATTTATGTGTAGATGAAAAACACTATGTAGTTCCATACCATGTTCATATTCCTGGAAATATGCCACTACATTTGTCACTGAAGTGTTTTTGCTGGCTGCTGTCTTAGAAAAAATAAATTTGGAGCATTATCTGTTTTTTGCTGTCTTCCTTAACTTTTTTTGTTTGCTTTTTTTTTTGAGAAAATGGAAGTCCTAGATAGAAAGATCAAAGACTTTTTCCAAGTCACATACCAAGATGGCAACAGAGTCTATAGTATAGAAATTCTGTGACATATGCCCTCATTCATACCATGATTCTTTGGTTTGGAGTTAATTGTTGTTTTACATTTTTCTTAAGTAACAATTACTTATTCTAGACTGTGTTGCTATCTTGGTATGCAACTTGGAAAAAGCTTTTGATCTTTCTACCCAGGACTTCCACTTTCTTTACACAACATCGAGGAAGACATGATGATATATATCAACACTCAATTTTCCCTTCCACTACACCTGAACTCTCCTCAAACACTCAAACATGTAGCTGTTTTATCTTGATGGCCCCTCTCTCTCTCACATACACAAATACACACACACACACACACACACACACACACACACACACACACACACACACACACATATATATATATATATATATATATATATATATATATATAATCTCAAAATCTAGTTAGTGCTTCCCATATGCATGTATGTACAGAGGCATCCTCCGAAGCATGAAAAACCGACTTGTGACCATACCACAGGAGGAGAATCTCCTTGAGCATCTATCAACTACCAATCACTATTCAACTAGAAATGATGCTTCAGGGCTCTTTTCCCACTCAATCGCAGAATGTTGACTGGCTTGACTTTGCATCGGTCTCATGCAGTGTCTCTCTACTCTTCTTGCCCCTCCTGTAATGTTCCTCAAGCCTTAGAGAGGGGGAAGCTCATTGTATTACTTTTTACTTTGTCAACTCACTATACATTCATGACCCAAAGAGCACAAATTTCTAATCTCCCATCCTCTGGGATTAAATTGAGCTCTCTTGCATAATATAGGATAATATCCTATCCCAATTTCTTTAATCACATCTGAAGAGTCTGTTTTGGCATGTAAAGTAACATATTCATGGTTTCCTAGGACAAAATGTGGACATCATTGGAGCATTTTACCACTGTAAGAATTTTATCCTCAGACAAATAAAGAGACTTAAAAACCTGTCTTCTGAATTCTCCTTAAAAACATAATTCAAACATAATAGCAAGTGAAAAGTCCTGCTATGAAATGCCTAGACTGCATTAGTTATATTATGAGTCAGCTTCATATCTTATGTGGAAAGTTAGGAACACTGCATCTTACTAACTGTATTATTTAAAATGTCTTCCATGGAGAAATTCAAAAGGAAAACGTTGCTTGGTTCTAACATTGAAATAAAATATTTACGATAAAGTTATACTTAAAAGTTGTCTGTCAACTGTTCAAAAAACACATAACCTAGAGCATTGTCTCTCTCCTCATCCCTGGTCTAAGTCTTTTATACTCAAGTCATTCATTTATCTTCACATCAGGAAGATTTCTTTTTCCCATTCTCCTATATAATATTTCTACATGATTATATACCTTTAGATGCATGTACACATGCACACATGGAAGATCTGTTGTCTTAGAAGCAGTATTTTTACTTGCATTCAGAAAGCTATAGTGCTATAAAGGAAGCAAGGAAAACTTCTCAGATTCTCATTATTTTGGAATATTTCTACCTACTTCCAGTCATATTTTAAATGTCTCCTTAGTAAAGTTAAGCCATCAGTCATTCACTCTTCTGTAAAAATATTTTATATGCCTCCTATTAGTAAAATGAATTTTGAAGAATGTATGTTAATTTTTTTCTTTAACTTAATAGGTGTCTGCAATTAGTAGTATTTCCCTTTCCCACCCTCATCCTTTTTTTTTGTCAGATAGTAAGTAATACATGGTGAGTTGGTGTTTCTTATACAACCTCTTTAAAATTCTGAAGAGTGGCATATAAATTGTTCTGTTTCCAAGATGATGTAGATGATGTATTCACATCAGCATGAGGGGGATACCAGCTGAGAGGAATTTATGGCTATTTTCTTTCCATGTCTTAGTATTATCTGATGCATATAGATCAGCTTTGTTTAACCATTTCTGTTATAGTGATGGTGGATGGTTTGAATATTAAGTGCCCCCTATATGCTCATATTGAAGACTTAATCTCTAGGTGGTGGTGCTATTTGGGAGATAATTCCGTTTACCTGAGGGAATTGGGCCACTGAACAGCTATTCTTTAGGGTTGTATCATATACGAGCTCTCTTCATTGCCTATACATCCTGGCTACCATGAGGCAGGCAGCTGTTCTTTTCCATGCCCTTTTGTCTGGATGTTCTACCTCCTGTCAAACCTACACACAGCTCAATTAGAAACAGGTGGAAATTGCTACCTTTTTTTTAGTTTTGAGTAACTATGACCAAAAACCTGATAGAAAATCTTAAGAGAAAGGATTACTTATTTTGACTCACAACTTCAACAGTATTCATCTGATCAGTTCCTTCAGATCATGACAGGCAATGACTCAGAGAAAGGGAACCAGGATCCTGATTATTTATTCCTTTTCACCTTTATTCTAGTATGTTCTGAGCTTATGGTATGGTATGGCGCATGTTTGTGATGGGTCTTTTCTACTCACTTAAAACTGTTTGGAAATACTCTCAAAGACACACTCATGGGTGCACCACACAAACTTTGGGTAATTCTAAACCCAGTCATGATGACAATTACATTAAAAAATAAGACTCCTTTTAAGCCTTTAAAGCTGTTTCCCTCTGGTGTTTATCACACAGAAATTGAGTAACAGAGAAAGTATTTATGAAGGTTAATTGTGATTATCAGTTTGACTTGCTTGAGAGATGCCTAGTCTGGATATTAGTAAAACACATATTTCTATCTGAAAATAGCTGTTTGCTTGCCACCCAATAACTCTGTGTCGTAAACCCTTTCTTCCCCCTCATCCACCGTGATCCCTAAGGTGTACAGCAAACATATTCCAATTATGACTAAGTATTGTGTAGTTTCTCATTCTCTATCTCTTGCCCAGTTGTTGCTCGCTGTGTTAATTGTTATCTATTGCAAATACAAGCCTCTTTGATTAGGGTTGAAAGATGCATTAATCTATGGGTATAATGATGAGACTTTAGAAGTTAATGCAGAATAACACTAATAGTCTCTCCCCTAGACCCTAGGTCATATATTGCCATAGGTTCTCTGCCCTGGTGCTGGTAACAAATATGGGTTTCATTTTGTGCAAAAAACCTTAATTATAACAGGAAGGTTGTTAATTCCATAATGGTCATGCAAACCAAAACAAAATGAATACTTGTGGAAACTGTGCTTTTTATACCAAATGAAATGATGGCAGCACTGACTAGACTTAGAAATGTTCACATTAAATACTCATTTAAAATTGCAATACTAATGCATTGTATTTTTACTAAGCTGACAAGTTGCTGGGTTACTTTGAAATAATGCTCTCTTTGATTTGGTAATGTGTTATTGACCCAAGAATCAGAAACCCAAACTGTATTTTAGTATAGTTTTAACAGTAATTACAAAAGCTTCTCAATTACTACAACAAGCTATTAAAATTACCAAAGTACAAAAGCTCAGAATTCAGAATAACAAAAAGTAACCATTTCCTTGTTTAATAGTCAACATTAGATTTCTACTAGCCCATATTCAACATAAATTCATGTCTGGAGTAGGATGTTTGCTTATAGTTTGCTTTAAGTAGCATCGGGAGAGGTAGACAACAAAGATTTGTTCCTACAAAGAAACTGGATCTAGGGTTGACCTGAATACAATTTTTGTTTTTCTGTGGTTTGTCAGATTAAACTCTATACTTTGAATCTCAGTTGCTATATTTAACAACTTCAACAATGTCATCTTATAAAAAGAATAAAAACTCCCTAAATATCAGTTCCCAACTTTCTATACTTTCTTGAATACTGTATATATTCTTTTTTCTTTATCAAATATTACCACTGCAAAACTTAGCACTTCTAGGGTATTTTCTATGATTTCTACAAGGAAAATGATGCCAAGCCATGGATGTTATTCATTTCGTTTTGTTTACTAACATAATTTAATACTTTGAAAAAATCACAGCTTATCTTACAATAGAAGTTTCTAAATATTTGTTAGAAAAATGAATCAAGACCTACAGCTTGTAATTTGGTTTTCATGAAAACAGAAATGAATCATGCAAGGTTGTGAACACAATGTACTGAAACTGTGACTGAGTTCCAGGGCCACAGCAGACAAATGTGTAAATTGGAAACTGCATGAAAGCACCTCGCCAAATAGGAGAACTGGTACTAAAATTTAGAGTGTTAGATCTTCACATAACAAAGATTAACATCTACTCAGGGAGGTACATTTTAAATTTCCACAACAGGTTCTGCTTCTAGGGTCTTTGTTTGCCTGGGAGAGATGTTTTTGTTATCTTAAGGTACTGTATATAACCATCTCACATGGGAAGTACTTTTCTGCTTGTTCATGCTTTGTAGTATCATGGGAAGCTTGCTACAATATCTTGTAGATAGATATGGAAAAAGATTAGAGAATCATCTTTCCTCATTATTTCTCACTCCTTTTTGTATTAGATGAGGCTATCAAAGACAAGGCCAGCAGGGTAAGAAATACAATATGTGTACAATTTCCACTGCTTTGACAAAAGCAATGGTTTCCTAATGAGTTAACAATGTTGTTACACACTAGTTAAGCTGGCTGTAAAATAATAAATTATTTTAACATTGGTGTCAAATAATATTGACCAGTTGACCAACATGACACTTCTTCCTGAGTAAAGAAAAATAATAAATGTAATAAACCACATAAGTGAACAAAGCCAGTACTGTAAAGATCCATATGGTTTCCTTTTCATGAGGTCTCTTCAAAGATAAAAATAATTGCATGCAAAAGCTTAATCGAATTAATAAAATGATCTTATGAACAGCTAAAACTTATAAATCTCAAAGTATTTTTGAATAAAGAATCATAGTTATAATTCTTTATCTCATTATTTGATTTTTTTCTTTTAAATAATTGTTATTTTATATGAAAGGGGTATTTTTGCACAAAGAAAACATCTCACAGCAAATCTTTAGCATTAGGCAAATACACGGATGGTTGCAAATGCATTTTCCTGCTTGTTTTTGTGGAATAATGAGCCTGAGAACAATTTTCAAGGTACTGAGTGGGTGTGAATGAATTACAGCTCTAGACCAGTACAGGACTCGGCTCTCATTTCACCACCTGGATTCAGAAAAATCTAAGGCCAAGGAACAAAACCTAGACACATATTCTTTTAGTAAATATTTGTGAAATCTGATTAATAAATGAGAAAATATTTAAAAGCATATTTGTGTGTGTGTGTGTGTGTGTGTGTGTGTGTGTGTGTGTGTGTGCAGGTTCTTCTGTGTGTTCATGTTTATGTGCTTTTGTTTGTGCATGTTTATGTGCTTGGGAGTGTGCACATGTGCATGGGTATGTGTGCATATATGCATGCTTGTATGTTGTATGTGTACGTGTGTGTGTATGTGTGTATTTGCAGACATGTCTGGCACATAAGAGGATAACTTCAGTTTGTGTTTTTCACCTTCTCCCTTGTTTGAGACTATTCTTTTGTCATTCAGCACTGTGTATATGTCAGATGCTAGGGAGAAGGAGCACAGGATTCTGGGAATTCTTGTATCTCTGCTTTCTATCTCACCTTTGGACTGCTGGAATTACCAATAAGCCTCAAATTCTTCCATGCATTCTGGGGATCTGAACTAAAGTCCTCACATTTGCATGGTAAGTGCCTTACCTACTGAGCCATTTCCTCAGTCTGATAAGAGAATTTTAATCTCAGAAGGTAGCAAGTTGTAGAAAAATCAACAAGAGTAAGAGGCTTATGTGTAGCAGACCACAAAGCAATGATGCACAATTCTTCAGTAAGAAAAGCAAATAAAGACAGAGTGCAGGAAGTTCTCTTGGAGACTAGTTCTAAAATAGCACATGACAGCACCATATCTTGCATTAGCCAGTTAAGGACAGAAATTTAATAACTGCCTTCAAGTGCCTGAAGAGCCATTATGTTGACAGTTCTTTCCTCTGCAGAGTCTGAATTCTTGGAACTACAGGAAAATTTAGAATCTTAAAGATGATCACAGAGATTGTCTTGAGAAGTTTAAAAGATTGAGATCATCTCTCTATGGAAAGCAAGAGGAAACAGCTTCTTGTATTTGGGGGGTCATGTAGTAAAATTAAAATTGAGGAAAATCATTCTAACTGTAACAAATAAAAATTAACCAGTGAGTAAAAATTTTTAACTTGCTGAAAAGCTAATAGGTACATGCTTTGATGTTATTGTCTGCCCAGAATGCTGTAGGTGATGTGGTTTTGCATTAATACCCCAATATGTAGATAAAGTTATGTTTGAAGAAATGGTAAGAAAGAAGGCCAATAATAGGGGGAGTAATTGCCAATAAATATTTCTATATGATTTGTCTTCATTTGCTAATCTAATATACACAGTAATCTTAAGATAGAGGTACCAATTTTAGACTAAGACTCATAGAAGTTTGGCTCTAAAGTCAATACTCCAGTACTGTGGTAATTGTTGCAGTAAATCTCCAACCCTAAAAGGCCTGGTTAATGAAATCACAACTCAATTAATTGGAATACAAGCTACGTGCCTAGATTGGGCAGATCTACCACTACACTACTCTATTCCCATCTATGAGATTCCATATAACTTGCTGTTTCTTCAAGCTGTGTACTTCTCTCCATTCTCCTTCAAACTCCTCCTCCTCCTCCTCCTCCTCCTCCTCCCTTCTCCCTGCCAAAACTTTTCAGCTCCACCTTCCCTCCTACTGCCCCCATCACTGGCTCTAGCCTTTATTTGAAAATGTAAGGTAGGGAGAAGGTTCACATGGCTGCTGTATATTTGATTATCTCCTCCTCTGCAGCACCTCCCAGGAGTGGAATTAGCATCCAAATACAAGACCAGGACTATCCACAATAGCAGTGAGGCAAACTTCTATAGGCAAAATTGTACTATATCAGGAGTCTGGAAATTTTGCTTCTGCTTTTGACTCTGCCATTAAGAGGCCATATGATCCTAGAACTGTCCCTTCTCCTTGTTTTCATATCACATTGTAAAGCACTAATAGTACTTCTGGAGAAAATTTGGATCAACTCATCCTCCTGGGACTATACATTAAAACATGAGGGTAATCATTCAGAATTTATCATTCTCTTTCCCTATAAGTTTTCATAAAACTGCAGATGTAAATAGAGTGTGTTGAAGAAGCTAGATTCATCTTATTCTATTCTGTGACAGATGAATAAAACC
Organism: Apodemus sylvaticus; assembly: GCF_947179515.1. Lineage (NCBI taxonomy): Eukaryota > Metazoa > Chordata > Mammalia > Rodentia > Muridae > Apodemus > Apodemus sylvaticus. The sequence goes on along the minus strand of NC_067495.1, from coordinate 57,843,354 downwards.
TGAAGTTGAGGGAAGAAAACACCTGCTCAAAGTTACCTAGGTAAGATATACAAAGTTAGGAATCAAAAGAATATTGCTAAACCCATCATAATAAATGCTACTTCATTTGCCATTGAAATCTGCCCAACTGATAGCAGCTACACCTATTACTTATCACTACTTTCCTGCATATTTAAACTGTTCTTCCTTCTTTGTCATCCCTCGCCCCCCCCCCCCCCGAACTCCCACAAGTACTTCTCCTACATTAACGTTCTCATAGCATCAATCACTGTATATTAGAGCTTTCTTTGAAATACTTTCATAATTTATTTCCATTAGATAAACCTATTATTTCCATTTGGACCTTGTATCCCAATTTTACAATTTACCCATCAAATTTACAGGAGTAGATGCATTCCAATAGGCAGCTCTGGAGTATAGATATCCCAAATAGCCCTTTTATTTTCTACTTCCTTGATGCCCTTCTCTCATCTTTGACTCACTCAGATCCCCCTGCTCCTTCCCTAACATTTCCTCATGTAAGTGTAGGCTTACTTCTTCTACATCTGTTACAGTGGCTTATTAATGTACTTATTCTTTCTGTGGTCTTGTCCAATTACATATATTGCCTCCTTTTGAACTGAAGCAGCAGTTAGTGCTGGCACCATACAATTTATTACATTGCTTTTGCTAGCTTATGTTATTCAAAAATTTTCCTGTGTGTAGATCATATGTTCTCTACTGGGTGGGAGAAGAGAAGTAACATCATATCCCTTCTTTGAGTGTGACTGGAGTACGCACATAATAATTAATGATAAGCATTTATATACTTTATTAGATAATACTGAAGAGAAACTTAAGGGAAGTATGTGTGCGTGTGATAGGAGGTGAATGTAGTTGCATGTGAATGTGTGTATATATGTGCATGTACATGTGTGTGTTTGTGTGTGAAACTATCTTTTTTTCTGAGTGCCTGGTTGTCACTTTTTACTTTACATATAATTGGAATGAAGATGTGAAACTTTTCCTTTTTTACTTTTTTAATTTATTCTTTAATCTGTTTTTATAGTCCAGACTTTTCCCACTCCTGGTCCACCCTCTAACTGTTCCACATCCCACACATCGTCCCCACCCCTCATCCTACCCCAGTCTCTAAGAGGATGTACCTACTTCCCACCCCCACCCTATCAGACCTCCCAAAGCCCTGGAGCAACAAGTCTCTCAAAGTTTAGGTGCATCTTCTCTGACTGAATCCAGACACAGCAGACCTCTGCTGTATATATGTCAGGAGCCTCATATCAGTTGGCATATGCTGCCTGGTTGGTGGCTCAGTATCTGAGAGATCTCCAGGGTCCAGGTTAGTTGAGACTGCTGGTCTTCCTATAGGGTAGCCCTCCTTCTCATCTTCTTCCAGCTTTTCCCTAATTCAACTACAGGGGTCAGCAACTTCTGTCCATTGGTTGGGGATAAATATCTGCATCTGACCCTTTCAGCTGTTTGTTGGGTCTTTCAGAGGGCACTCATGATAGGCCCCTGTTTATATGCACACTGTAACAGTAATAGTGTCAGGCCTTGGGGCCTCCCCTTGAGCTGGATCCCAATTTGGCCTGTCGCTGGACCTCCTTTTCCTCAGGCTCATGTCCATTTTTGTCCCTGAAGTTCTTTCAGACAGGAACAATTCTGGGTCAGAGTTTTTGACTGTTGATGCCCTGTCTTTCTACAGGAGGTCAACTCTACAAGTTCTCTCTCCCCACTATGGAGCATTTCATCTAAGATCTCTCCCTTTGAGTCCTGAAAGTCTCTCACCTCCTAGATCTCTGTTACATTCTAGAGGGTCAACCACCTCCTACATCCCAGGGTTGCCTGTTTCCATTATTTTTGCTGGCCCTCAGGGCTTCAGTCCTGTTCCCTCACATACACCAATACTGATTATTTTTCACTCTTTCCCTCCCTGTCCCCTTTCCCACCCAGATCCCTCCCTCTCTCCCCAACTCCTGTGATTGCTTTTGTCTCCCTCCCTAGTGGGATTAGGGCATTCTTACTTGGACCCTTCAGCTTGTTAGCCTTCTTGAGTTCTATGAATTGTATTTTGGGTATTCTGTACTTTGTTGGCTAATATCCACTTAATAGTAAGTACATACCATGAATGTCTTTTTGAGTCTGAGTTACCTCACTCAGGATATTTTCTAGTTCCATCCATTTGCCTGAAAAATTCAGGATCTCCTCATTCTTCATAGCTGAGTAGTATTCCATTGTGTAAATGTACAATATTTTCTATATCCATTCTTTTGTTGTGGGACATCTGGGTTGTTTCCAGCTTTTGGCTATCACAAATATGGCCACTATAAACATAGTGGAACTCATTGGCACAGGGAGGACTTTCCTAAACAAAAGTCCAAAAATTGATTAATGGGACCTCATGAAACTGGAAAGCGTCTGTAAGCCAAAGGACAATCAGCAAACTGCAAATTGGGAAAAAAACTTCACTAACCCCAAATCCAATAGAGAGCTAATATCCAAAATATATAAAGAATTCAAGAAGGTAACCACAAAGAAACCAAGTAACCCAATTAAAAGATGGGGAATAGAACTAAACAGAAAATCCACAACAGAGGAATCTTGAATGGCTGAGAAGCACCTAAAGAAATGTTCAAAGACCTTAGTAATCAGAGAAATGCAAATCGAAATCCTGAGATTCCATCTTACACCAGTCTGAATGGCCAAAACCAAAACTTCAGGTGACAACACATGTTGCCGAGGAAGTAGAGAAAGAGGAATACTCCTCCGTTTCTGGTGGGATTGCAAACTGGTACAAGCACTCTGGAAATCAATCTGTAGGTTCCTCAGAAAATCGGAAACAGTTCTACCTGAAGACATACCACTCTTTGGCATATACCCAAAAGATGTCCCACCATACCACAGGGACATGTGTTAAAGGTATAGCAGCCTTAAAATTATATTTTCAATATTCATTCATGTTGTGGTAGTACATTTCACATTATTATTAAATAATTCCACATGTACAGATACATTACTTTCTTTTTACCCACCTACCACCCAGTGAACATCCTTCCTGTTTCCATTTACTGACTCTTTAGGATAATGCTGCACCTCTGCATCCAACATTCAGACCAAGTTTGTCCTGAACAAATTGTACTAAGTCTCAGCCTGGTGAGTCAACTTGATCCTATCCTACTCACACCCATCTTAACTTTAGATCTAGCCTGAGTTCCACATCCAGTATCCTAACCTAGTCTGGTGAGCCCCACCCATTCCATTCTTGAACTCCGTGATTGGGTCAGGACTCATAACCTATTGTCTACTTGATTCATTTTGCCTGTTCCATGTCTAGTCTATGTGTCCATTCTGGTTCACAGAGCCTGCGTCTGTGCAAAACACTCTACCTCATCATATACTGTCTGCATTCTCCTCAAATCCTAAGATCTAGCATGGGTCCCGCATACAGTTCCCTATTTAAGTCTGGTGGACTCATCATAAGTACAACCTCCACGGGCAAAGGCACATATCCTGCATTATATTTCAGGCTTCTGCATCTATCTCATTAAATATCATTTATGAATACAGAAACCCCAAATCCAGGCTCAAGAGATCATTCTGTACTCCAATTCAGCATTCTGGGTCCACATCAGACACAAATCAATGAAAGAAATCCACATTCACAGGACTCACTGCAAAAATAAGAAAGATCATGATAATACACTTCACCAATCCACCAGTCATGTAGAAACGTTCTTCAATGTATAGTGAACACTAAGACACCGAATTTAAATGAACAGTCAGAAATGTCATCAAATATTCAAAGAATTTAAAGAATACACAAGTAGGTAACTCAATAAACTTAAATGAGTTTCAGCAAAGTGACAGGATGAAAAATCAACTTACTAAAAGCAATAACCTTTGTATATAACACCAACAAGTTCACAGAGATATCATGGATATACTCCCACTTGGAATAGCCTCAAACAAATAAAACAAGAGCAAACTTAAGCAAGGTGAAATACATCCCCAACTAAAACCATCAATCTCTGAAGAGATTGAGAAAGACATTAGAAAATGGAAAGACACAAATTTATATTTTTAATATAACCTTTCTACAAAAAGCAATGTACATATTTAATGCAGCTCAAATCAAAATCCTCACAAAGTTCTTCATAGAAGAAAAAATATCATTAAATTCACATTGAACCACAAAATACTCCAGATAGCCAAAATACTCTTAAGAAAATTAATATGCTCAAGAAAATATCATTATAAATTTCAAGATATATTGCAACGTGTTAGTAATATAAGCAGTATGATACTGCACAAAATAGGTGTGTATATCAATGAATCAAAAATATAAAACCAAATATGAGAACACATAACAACAGCCATCTGATATTTGACAGAGGCAAGATTATGTACTTGACAAATACAGCATCTTCAACAGATGTTTCTGGGAAATCCAGATATCCAAATACAAACGAATAACATAAGACCCCCTGCACAAAATAATTAATCATTCCAAGTGGTTCAAAAACTTCAATTTGAATCCTGAAGTGCTAAAATGGATAGAAGGAAAGGTAGGCAGTATTCTAGAAGATACATGCGTAGAAAAGGATTCTCTGAATAGGACTCTATTTGCCCAAGAATTAAGTCTAAAAATTGATACATGAGACCTCAGAAAACTGAAAAGCTTCTGTTCATCAAAGGAAATAGTAAACTAAGAGGGAAGTAAAGTGGAAGAGAAGCTTTATAAGTTGTACATCTGACAGGATTAATATTCAGAGTATATTAAGAGTGCAAAAAAATACAGCCAAGAAAACAGAGGACTCCATTAGATGAAGTCTGTGAATCTGAACAGACTTCTCAATAAAGAAAATAAAAGCTGTACAATATCCTCGAAATTGCAATTGGATGAATGGAAACTAAACTTTGAGGTTTCTTTTCATCCCAATTATGTTGTCTAAACTCAGACAAGTAGACAACAATGCTGAGAAGAATGTAAGCAAAAGGGACCTTCATTCAATTTGGGCGAAATTCCAAACTGCCACACCCTCTCTGATAATCAGGGTGGAGAGATCTCAAAAGTAAGTCTACCATATGATCTACCTATATCACTCCTTGGCATATCCCCAAGAGACTCATCACTGTACAGGAAATCTCCCAGTAGTGTTTGTTGCCATCCTGTTTATTATAGCTACAAAATGGAAGCAACCTTAAATGTCCTTCAACTGTTGAATGGATAATAAAAATGTGCTACATATACAAAATGAAACACTATTCAGCAGTAAAGAAGCAATGAAATTTTGTCATTTACAGGTAAATAGAAGGAACTAGGAAATAGTGTCTTGAGTGAAGTAACCCAAATGCCTCATATTCTCTCTTAATTGAAATTTCCACCATCTTCAGATTTGCATATGCTATCTGGAGTGATAGAAACTATGAAAATAAAAATGGATAATTGCATGCTGGGCAAAGGGGCACTAGAGAGAGGAGCAGCAGGACAGGTGTGATACGAAGGGACGGCTTTAACTGGGAAGAGGAAGGGAATTCAGTATAGAAGGAGAGAGTAAAAGCAGGATAAATAACACTAATGGTGTGTTTTTAAAAGCCTTAAGAAATCATATTATTTTGTATTTATCTAAATTGTTTTTACAGTGTGTATTGCTTATATATATATATATATATATATATATATAATATGAAGCAATACTACTTGGAGTGACTACTCCGCCCCCAAGAGCCATAAGCTATTTAACAAAACCTTCAATAAAAGACATGAGAAACCTCCTAATGAGTTGCGAGCCAAGTCAGTCCAACAGATGCCCAAATCCATTTTCAGCTATTGCTGTTGTTCTTGTTACATCCTAGACTAAATAAAAGCCCATTGTTGCTGATACCATGAACTTGAGATGCAGCACTCAAAGGAATCAAATTGTAGCTAGTCTGATAGCATTCTCATTGAGGACTCATTTTTACAGTATAGGGAGGAGATATACAAGCTGCCAATAGAGGCCAACAAACAATGGTTCTGCCCTACTGTGACTCCTATTGACAATAACAAGAAACAGTATGGTGAGATATTCTAAGACTGCAATAGCTGCACTCATGTCTTAATAGTAAATAAGAGCTATCTGATTAGATTTAAGACTACTTAACAGGAAAGAAATTATGTCTGGATCTGAAACACTGCAAACTCATATGTTTGTGATATCATTGATAATAAAGAAGAACCAATTGGTATAACCTTACTAACCCAGTATAATTCCAAAATGTATTACAAATACCTAGAGGGGTAAGTGTATCTCTTACCCCTCATCACTGAAGTTTCTCTTTGTAGCAAAGGCCATTGTAGAAAGCAACAACTGATCAAAACACAGAGCACAACTGATCGTGGGATGCTCAATCCCAATTGACGCATCTGCAGCATAGCCCTCACACCTAACTCATAGAAAATCATGGAAGAGGAAGCAAAAAAAATTATAAGTGCCAAAGGACTAGGAAGTCTGCAGTGAGAGATTGTGCCTCCTAGAAAGGATGAGGAAGGTACACCATGAAACCTCAACAATATGGTTACCTAAACAAGACCTGAACAATGGCAATACAAATAGACATTCTAGCATGTAATGGGGGAAGTCTCCTGGGGTCCCATTATTAGATGAGGAGCTAAGGGCAATTAATGAATGTTGAGTGAGGGGGAATTAGTCTACCCAGGTAAGCCTTCTAATCCAAGTGTACAACCATGAAAATAAATACAAGTACACAACAACAAATGCACTTAACCTGGTATATTTATATTTTATATTTTTATGTGTTCACACAGCATATGTGTGTATGTGTGTATGTGTAATGATCAAAAAGAAAATCAGGCAATGAATTTGAGAATAAGGGTATATTGGAGGATTTTGGGAGAGCATAGGAAAGAAATTTTGTGATTGTATTTTAATTTACAAATATTACAAGTAAGAAGTATGTTCTATACATATTCACTTGCAAAATTGTGTAGAAATGATTTTTTTTTTATTTCTTTTAGCTATACACATAAGAGTAGAATTGCTGGCTTATATGATGAATGTAAGTTCAATACTTTTTGTTTTCTTTTATTTGAGACAGAGTGTGTGACTCAGGCTGAAATCACCTTGTGAGACTTCTACCTTGAATGCTGAAATTACAAGTATGTGTCATCACACCAAGATTAGGCCTGCTTTTTATCTTTTTCAACATCGTCTTGGATATTAGAGGCCCCTTGAAATTCCATATGAATTTTAAAATCTGCCTTTTTATTTGCACAGAAATCTTACTAGGATAATGAGAGGTTCATATTACTTCTACGGGTTACTCTGGGGAAAATAGACACCTCACAACAGTCTTCTGCTTATGGATTTAGGCCTTTTCCATTTATTTGGCTCAACAATATATTATTTTGTGAGTTTCTCATAGCATACATCTTCTTGTATATTAGTTATATATTGCTCCTTGACTTAGATAATAAGCCCTCTACTCCCTGAATGTAGGCTATGTTTTTATAAATCCACTTACCCTTTTCTAATAATGCTTTCTCATTTTCTAGTACAGCTTTTGCACTCACTTTGAGTATCTTCACCCTCCAGTCTTAAAATACAACCTGTTTGGATCTTGGTATCAATTATCTTTTAATTACTAATACTATGACGGTCCTATATACTAGTATCTCCTACCCTGACTTTTACATCAATAGCTTATGAAGGTATACTGCTTGGGAAAGCTGTTTTTCTAATAACTTAATAGAACTGAATGAGATCTCATTAATACCCATATGTGATATGGTCTACCTAGTCATCCTACTAAGAGAGAAATTAGGCAGTAAATACATGGGTACCTCAACCATGTGTGTAGTCAACAGAAGCCAAGCCAGGCTTGTACCTTACTACTTGCTTTTAATTACCAAACTTTGCACCTCTAAAAATACCATCAGTACATCCTTATTTGTACCATTTGAAATTATTAAACTTCCTGATTACATTCCAATTTTGTTGTTGGTTTTGTTCTTCCAGGACTTATGTGATAGAAACATGGTCTCTCATGTTGATCTGTTAGGGACTGTAAGAGGTCAAACTTATTCGGGAAGTGATTGGGCCATGAAGGCTCATGAATGAATTAATACTGATGCACTTCACAGGTGGAGTAATTATTGTGTGTGCAAGATGTTTTAAAAAGTGATCTCAAAGCTTAGCCTGTTCTACATGTAGCAAGTTCCTTTTGCCATTCTAATATGTTTTGTGTCAGTAAACAAAAACTTTAGAGCATAAGCTATTGGTGTTCTATTCAGGAACTTTTCCCCTGTGCCCATATCCTCAAGGGTCTTCCCCAGTTTCTTTTCTATTAGTTTCAGTGTGTCTAGTTTTATGTGTAGGTCCTTGATCCACTTGGAGTTGAGCTTAGTACAAGGAGATAAGAATGGACCAATTCACATTCTTCTGCATGCTGACTTCCAGTTGGACCAGCACCATAGCTTATGCTCTAAGATCAAGAATTGACAAATGGGACCTCATAAAATTACAAAGTTTCTGTAAGGCAAAGGACACCATCAAAAGGACAAAACGGCAACCAACAAATTGGGAAAAGATCTTCACCAACCCAACATCCGATAGAAGGCTAATATCTAATATATACAAAGAACTCAAGAAGTTGGACCCCCAAGGAACCAAATAACACTATTTAAAATGGGGTACAGAGCTAAACAAAGAATTTTCACCTGAAGAAATTCAGATGGCCGAGAAGTACCTTAAGAAATGCTCAACATCACTAGTCATTAGGGAAAAGCAAATCAAAACAACCCTGAGATTTCACCTCACACCAGTTAGAATGGCTAAGGTTAAAAACTCAGGAGATAGCAGGTGTTGGCAGGGATGTGGGGAAAGAGGAACACTGCTCCACTGCTGGTGGAAGTGTAAGATAGTACAACCACTCTGGAAATCAGTCTGGTGATTCCTCAGAAAACTGGGCATAACACTTCAGGAGGACCCGGCTATACCACTCCTGAGTATTTACCCAGAGGATTCTCCTGCATGCAATAAGGACACATGCTCCACTATATTCACTGCAGCCTTATTTATAATAGCCAGAGGCTGGAAAGAACCCAGATGTCCCTCAATGGAGGAATGGATACAAAAAATGTGGTTAATTTACTCAATGGAATACTACTAAGCAATTAAAAACAATGAATTCATGAAAATTTTAAGCAAATGGTTGGAACTGGAAAATATCATCCTAAGTGAGGTAACCTAATCACAAAAGAATACACATGGAATGCATTCACTGATAAGTGGATATTAATTAGCCCAGAAGCCCTGAACCCAAGACAGAGCATAACAAATGACTCCCATGAAGAAGTAAGGAGAGGGCCTGGATCCTGGATAGGCTTGATCCAGCATTGTAGGGGAGTACCAGGACAGAGAAAAGGGAGGGGGTGGAGAGAGTTGGCCTATGGGACATATGGGGAGGGGGGGGGAACCGGGAAAGGGGAAAGCATTTGGAATGTAAACAAAGAATTTAGAAAATAAAAAGAAAAGACCTTTGTCAAAATACTAGAAACATGCTCTGTGCTCATCAAAAGCACTAATACTATGACTTTATTTCTTTATTTTTTTAATTTATTGATATATTTATGTACATTTCAAATGATTTCCCCTTTTCTGGACCCCCACTCCCCGAAAGTCCCATCAGTCCCCTTCCCTCCCCCTGTTTTCCCATCCAACCCTTCCCACTTCCCTGTTCTGATTTTGTTCTATACTGCTTCACTGAGCCGTTCCAGAACAAGGGGCCACTCCTCCATTCTTCTTGTACCTCATTTGATGCGTGGATTATGTTTTGAGTATTCCAGTTTTCTAGGTTAATATCCACTTATTAGTGAGTGCATACCATGATTCACCTTTTCAGTCTGGGTTACCTCACTTAGTATGATGTTCTCTAGCTCCATCCATTTGCCTAAGAATTTCATGAATTCATTGTTTCTAATGGCTGAATAGTACTCCATTGTGTATATATACCACATTTTTTGCATCCACTCTTCTGTTGAGGGATATCTGGGTTCTTTCCAGTATCTGGCAATTATAAATAGGGCTGCTATGAACATAGTAGAACATGTATCCTTATTACATGCTGGGGAATAATTTGGGTATATGCCCAGGAGTGGTATAGCAGGATCTTCTGGAAGTGAGGTGCCCAGTTTTCAGAGGAACCGCCAGACTGATTTCCAGAGTGGTTGTGCCAATTTGCAACCCCACCAGCAGTGGAGGAGTGTTCCTCTTTCTCCACATCCTCACCAACACCTGCTGTCTCCTGAATTTTTAATCTTAGCCATTCTGACTGGTGTAAGATGAAATCTCAGGGTTATTTTGATTTGCATTTCCCTAATGACTAATGAAGTTGAGCATTTTTTAAGATGTTTCTCCGCCATCAGAAATTCTTCAGGTGAGAATTCTTTGTTTAATTCTGTACCACATTTTTTAATAGGGTTGTTTGGTTTTCTGGAGTCTAACTTCTTTTTTTTTTTTTTAACTGCTTATTTTTTTTTATTCGATATAATTTATTTACATTTCAAATGATTTCCCCTTTTCTAGCCCCCCCCCACTCCCCGAAAGTCCCGCAAACCCCCTTCTCTTCCCCTGTCCTCCCACCCACCCCTTCCCACTTCCCCGTTCTGGTTTTGCTGAATACTGTTTCACTGAGTCTTTCCAGAACCAGGGGCCTGGAGTCTAACTTCTTGAGTTCTTTATATATATTGGATATTAGCCCTCTATCTGATGTAGGATTGGTGAAGATCTTTTCCCAATTTGTTGGTTGCCAGTTTGTCCTTTTGATGGTGTCCTTTGCCTTACAAAAACTTTGTAATTTTATGAGGTCCCATATGTCAATTCTTGATCTTAGAGCATATGCTATTGGTGATCTGTTCAGAAACTTTCTCCCTGTACTGATGTCCTCAAGGGTCTTCCCCAGTTTCTTTACTATTAGCTTCAGAGTATCTGGCTTTATGTGGAGGTCCTTGATCCATTTGGATTTGAGCTTAGTACAAGGAGACAAGGATGGCTCAATTGGCATTCTTCTGCATGCTGCATTCTTCTCCAGTTGAACCAGCACCGTTTGTTGAAATGGCTATCTTTTTTCCATTGGATGTTTTCAGCCCCTTTGTCAAGGATCAAGTGGCCATGCTCATGGATCGGCAGGATCAATATAGTTAAAATGGCCATTTTGCCAAAAGCAATATACAGATTCAATGCAATACCCATCAAAATCCCAACTCAATTCTTCACAGAGTTAGAAAGAGCAATTATCAAATTTATCTAGAATAACAAAAAACCCAGGATAGCTAAAACTATTCTCGGCAACAAAAGAAATTCTTTGGGAATCAGTATCCCTGACCTCAAGCAATATTACAGAGCAATAGTGTTAAAAATTGCATGGTATTGGTATAGGGACAGGCAGGCAGATCAATGGAACAGGATTGAAGATCCAGAAATGAACCCACACACCTATTTCTTTATTTCTTTATTCATTCAAATTCTGGTTCTCACCATGTTGAACAGATTAGCCTAGAAATTGTAGAATCAAGTAAACTGTTTACCCCAGTGTCTTGAGTGACTAGGGCTATAGCGGAATTCTACCGGGTTCTCTTTAAACCTGTTTATGTAAAGTGCCTAGGCTGTGTTTTTGTGCTACAGCAACACAAATAATATTAAGATGTAAGCTTGTTCTGACCTAAAAATAAATGACAATTTCATAAGACTCAAGTTGTTTAGTAAAATAGATCTTGAACTAGGTGTCTTGAGGTTTATGCACCACACAGCTAGAATAGGTATTTTCTGAATCTGAAGCTTTAGTGCAGGGATATACTGTGAATATGTTGGTATCTTTTAAGCAAAAGACTACCATGTGTTCTAAAATGAGGGTGCCCAAGAAAACTGAACGCATTGTTGTTTTGTCATGCTTTGTGTCTGGCAGGTTTGTCATTATTATTATTATATACATTAGTCCTTTGTCAGATAAGTAATTTATGCAGTTTGAAAGTATTTTCAAGCCTGTCCCTTCTATGGCCATACTCTTTTTTTTTTAATTGATATATTTATGTACATTTCAAATGATTTCCCCTTTTCTGGAACCCCACTCCCCGAAAGTCCCATCAGTCCCCTTCCCTCCCCCTATTTTCCTACCCACCCCTTCCCACTTCCCTGTTCTGATTTTGCTCTATACTGTTTCACTGAGTCTTTCCAGAACAAGAGGCCACTCTTGGAATTGGATTTTTTTTTTCCGAGACAGGGTTTCTCTGTGTAGTCCTGGCTGTCCTGGAACTCACTCTGTAGTCCAGGCTGGCCTCGAACTCAGAAATCCGCCTGCCTCTGCCTCCCAGAGTGCTGGGATTACAGGTGTGCGCCACCACCTTAATGGTTCATCAAACAATAGATTATAATTCATGAAATACCATTTATCACTTTTAATTTATGTGTAAAGCACTTTGGATGAAGTCTAAAATATTTTAAATATCTATAGATCATCTAGATACTCCCCTACATTTTCTAAAACTGTTGTAACTTATGTTATAAATTATATTCAGTGATGTGCTTTGATTTAAATGTTACAGAAGATTAGGGACGTATGTGAGTACAGATAAAGCAAAAAAATAGGCAAAACTTGATAATCCAGTGAGAAGCAAAACCTATAGACCAGAAGACAGTTACTTTTCAGTTTTTCACCGGAAGATGGTATAGAATATACGGAACTCAAAAAACTTAACAGCAAATTAAAAAAAACCAAACAAGAAATAAAAAAAAAACCACCAAGCATCAAATCAATCCAATTTAAAACTAGATACATGATCTCAACATATAATTCAACTGACAATAATGTAAGGTAGAAGAAAACAGTATCATTAACCACTAGGGAAACATAGTTAAAACCTACACTGAAATTCCTTCTCAGCCCAGCTAAAATGAATAGTATAAAAACAAATACTTATGAGGATATGAAAGAAAAGGAATTCTCATATAATGTTAGTAGGAATGTAAATTAATGCCACTATTGTGGAGAACAGTGTGGAGTGTCCTTAAAAGACTAAAAATAAATCCGCATATGATTCAACCATGATAGTTCTGAAGTGAAATGAAATCACCATACAAATAAATGTCTGTGTACACCTATTTATGGAAACTATTCATACTAGAAAAGATGTAAAATCAGCATAGGTGTCCATTAATAGATGAAGAAAAAGAAGAAGTTATTCAGTTATGAGGAAGACTAAACCATTTATTTGCAACAAACTGCAAAGGAATCTAGAATATAATGTTGCATGAACTAAAACAGTCACAGAAAAACAAGTTTGACCCATTCTTTCTCGTGCATTAAAACTAAAACAAGACAACATGAATATACACGTGTAATTAGTACATGCTGGCAATGGATTGGGGAAAGATGGCTAAATGGATAATGACTTTAATCTATGCATTCTGTATGTGTGCATTAAAATGTAACTCTAACCACGTTAACATATATTAAACATATACTATTAAAATAAAAACAACAAATGTATTTCATAGGCATAATATACCTAGAATAAGAAGCTGTGGTTCGATGAAATGTTAGAGGTTCATTTTAAGCTGGTTATGAGAGTAATGATATTAAAGTAGTATTTTAAGATCAGTCTGGCTACAATGTGCAGAAATAATTAGAAGTTCAAGTTCCTTCTTTGCAATTATAATTTAATTGATTTCCATTGATACAGCTGACACCATGTACTATAATTTATGCTGTGGATGAAAATATTGAACTTTACAGGCTCCAGATTTAGCCCTGGGGGCTATCATTTATTACACTGTATGTCCAAATGAGGGTTATAAATACTGGATATATCCATAAATCTTTTCCCAGGCCAAAATCAAACATGGTCCATGCGAAAGTGAAGGTACCATGTAAATTTTCTCAATATAAAGTTATTCACAGGATTCCTAGAACAAGAAAGACATCCTGATTCTTACATGTGCTGACCCAATTGCTGATCTAAGCAGCAGACACATTACAGTAAAGATTTATTCCTAATTTGTGTTTATGTGTCTTTTGGGTTGTTGAGTATGAAACTCTAATAATCAGGCCATGTGCATGCTAGCCAAATATTCTTACCATAAGCCAAATATTAAGTTGTAGAATGGAATTTTAAATTAACTAAAATTATTAATTTCCATTTATTTTTATAATAGCTGTCTCAACAAGGTAAGAACAGCTCCAAGTGAATTGAGAAAGAAGCTATAGATAAAAGTTACAAATGATTTATTAGGTATTGTGAGTATAAGATATGTTCCCTATAGAAGCCATCATAGAGGAGACTTGGGAGCACACACAAGGGTAACTGTAATCAACCACCTATGGCCAAATCCTGTTTATTGATGGCACACTAGCATCATTGTTAGATTCAGAAATAGAAGTCAGAAATCTAGGTTATAAGAAAATTTAAAACTAGCAATTGATCAGGAAATGGAAATTATGATAAATAAGTTTTTATTTCAACCTATGTATTATAACTGTTGTGTTTTCTTCTTCCAAACCAATTTTTAGAGAAGTTTGAAAAATGAAAGTCACCTAATAATCAGAGCATGCTTGTAGATATCTATAATGCCAGCAATGATAGGTACAGGTAGTGATATTGTGGATTTGAGGTCACCCTGTGCTATATGGCGAAAGCATGATCCTTCAAAAAAAAAGTGAAATTAAGTTTAGCTTTTAAATGTTTATTTATTTTGATTTTACGTGTGTGTTTCCCCTTTGCATGTATTTCCTTTTCTTATCATTTCCTGTGTGACAGTGACCATGGAGGTCAGAAAAAGGTGCCAAATTTTCTGGAATTGAAGATATGGATGATTGTGAACTGCTGGTAAACAAACCTTGGTCCTTTGCAATAGTAAAATATGTCTCTCCAGTCTGAAAAAGTACATACTAAAGGAATTATATGAAATAATGAAAGAAATATAAGTCAATAAGCTAAAAGACTTGAGGTCTACCTGTGACTTTTTGATTATCTTTAAGTTTGAAACATTTTTTTTCTTTTTTTCTTCTTTTTTTAATTTGATATATTTTTTATGTACATTTCAAATGATTTCCCCTTTTCTAGACCCCCACTCCCCGAAAGTCCCATCAGCCACCTTCCCTTCCCCTGTTTTCCCACTCAACCCTTCCCACTTCCCTGTTCTAGTTTTGCCCTATACTGCTTCACTGAGTCTTTCCAGAACAAGGGGCCACTCCTCCATTCTTCTTGTACCTCATTTGATGTGTGGATTATGTTTTTGGTATTCCAGTTTTCTAGGTTAACACCCACTTATTAGTGAGTGCATACCATGATTCATCTTTTGAGTCTGGGTTACCTCACTTAGTATGATGTTCTCCAGCTCCATCCATTTGCCTAAGAATTTCATGAATAATACTCCATTGTGTACATATACCACATTTTTTGCATCCACTCTTCTGTTGAGGGATATCTGGGTTCTTTCCAGCATCTGGCAATTATAAATAGGGCTGCTATGAACTTAGTGGAATATGTATACTTATTACATACTGGGGAATCTTCTGGGTATATGCCCAGGAGTGGTATAGCAGGATGTTCTGGAAGTGAGGTGCCCAGTTTTCAGAGGAACCGCCAGACTGATTTCCAGAGTGGTTGTACCAATTTACAACCCCACCAGCAGTGGAGGAGTGTTCCTCTTTCTCCACATCCTTGCCAACATCTGCTGTCTCCTGAGTTTTTAACCTTAGCCATTCTGACTGGTGTAAGGTGAAATCTCAGGGTTGCTTTGATTTGCATTTCCCTAATCACTAATGAAGTTGAGCATTTTTTAAGATGCTTCTCTGCCATCTGAAGTTCTTCAGGTAAAAATTCTTTATTTAACTCTGTACTCCATTTTTTAATAGAGTTATTTGGTTTTCTGGAGTCTAACTTCTTGAGTTCTTTATATATACTGGATATTAGCCCTCTATCTGATGTAGGGTTGGTGAAGATCTTTTCCCAATTTGTTGGTTGCTGATTTGCCCTTTTGATGGTGTCCTTTGCCTTACAGAAACTTTGTAAGTTTATGAGGTCCCATTTGTCAATTCTTTATCTTAGAGCATAAGCTATTGGTCTTCTGTTTAGAAACTTTCCCCCTGTACCGATGTCCTCAAGGGACTTCCCCAGTTCCTTTTCTATTAGCTTCAGAGTGTCTGGCTTTATATGGAGGTCCTTGATCCATTTGGAGTTGAGCTTAGTACAAGGAGACAAGGATGAATCAATTCGCATTCTTCTGCATGCTGACCTCCAGTTGAACCAGCACCATTTGTTGAAAAGGCTATCTTTTTTTCCATTGGATGTTTTCAGCCCATTTGTCGATGATCAAGTGGCCATAGGCATGTGGGTTCATTTCTGGATCTTCAATCCTGTTCCATTGATCCTCCTGCCTGTCACTGTACCAATACCATGCAGTTTTTAACACTATTGCTCTGTAGTATTGCTTGAGGTCGGGGATACTGATACCCCCAGAATTTCTTTTGTTGTTGAGAATAGTTTTAGCTATCCTGGGTTTTTTGTTATTCCAGATTAATTTGAGGATTGCTCTTTCTAACTCTGTGAAGAATTGAGTTGGGATTTTGATGGGTATTGCGTTGAATCTGTATATTGCTTTTGGCAAAATGGCCATTTTAACTAAATTAATCCTGCCGATCCATGAGCATGGGAGGTTTTTTCCATTTTTTGAGGTCTTCCTCTATTTCCTTCTTCAAAGTCTTGAAGTTCTTGTCATACAGATCTTTCACATGTTTGGTAAGAGTCACCCCAAGGTACTTTATAATGTTTGTGGCTATTGTGAAGGGGGTCATTTCCCTAATTTCTTTCTCAGCCTGCTTATTCTTTGAGTATAGGCACTATTGTTTCCTCATTGCCTGTGTCTATAAACTGAATTTTCCACTAGTATCACTATATGCTTTTGCTTACCTAATTATTTTTAGTTTTAGTATACATTTTTCTCTTAAAACCTCTCTCTGTTTCTCTGTCTCTCTGTCTCTGTCTCTGTCTCTCTCTCTCTCTCTGTCTCTCTGTCTCTGTCTCTGTGTGTGTGTGTGTGTGTGTGTGTATGTGTGTGTGTGTGTGTGTGTGTGTGTGAATGTTGTACATATGATATGGAGCATCTGTGGAGGTCAGCAGACAACTTGAAGGAGTTCATCTCTCCTTTTACCATGTGGGCCCTGAGAATCAAACAGGCTTGGCAACAAGTGATTTTTACCCACTGAGCCATTTCATGTTTTCCCTTTTGCTTCTTTAAATGATTACTGTATTTTACTGACTTATATTGTTTGTGGCACATAATACCTGGCGCCCACACATTTGGACATTTTCCTCATTAACATTTATTTGCTTTGATTTGGAATCTTTATTTCTTATATTTTCAGTTATGTTTGCAATAGAACAAAGCATTCAATTATTTAATAGGTCAGATAATAAAAGCAGCAGCAAGTGATTTCTTTCTCTAGGCATAATATAGCAGTTGCTGCCCTATGGCTCTGTCAGGGCCATGTGAAAAGCTGAGCATGATTGCTTTATACCAGGTTTCTCATAGAGGTTAGAGAATTGGGAACAAAATGTTCCAGCTCCTTACAAGTAGACAGAAACTTTAAAAACAACTCAAGTTGGCAAGAGCATTAATTCAAGGATCTCAATCTAGATGTACTCAACCATGCTGGGAAACGTCTATTCAGGCTTTAGTGCCTCCTGGTTTCATTAATGCCCTCTTCTTCCAAAACTAGCTGCTCAAGAGGCTGTGGAGGGGGCTATAACCATGAACAATGAATCTTCCTGATTAAAATGATGGTGGAAAATTGCTCCTTTTACCATGTATGTGAACCACTCATTGTTGGTTTCTCTCACTTAGTGCATAGGATATCTTTTTTTATGTGTATTTTTCTTCTTCTCTAGCAAAAAAAATGTGGTTTCTCAGGGCAGAAAATTCAGCTCTTTCAGTAGTTCTCTTATAAGAATATGCTACTACAGCTGCTGACATCCTTGCCCATAGTAGGCACTTATCATTCAACTCAGTTCTCAGTTACTAATCCCCCTACACCAGTCATTTGAAATGCAGACCCACAACCTGAATGCTCAGTTCTATGGATTTAGGAAAAAGCCCTACCCAGGCTGGAATATACCAAGAAAATCTCATACATATTATCACAGCTCAAGTGACTCTTGCTGTTCTAAGGACCTGACTGGATCAGTCAGTTTGGTGCCTGGGGTGTGAAGTAAAGATACAAAGATAAATAAATGAGGTCTTATCTTCGAAAACTATATAACTCAAAGCACTTGTTCTCCTCAAGTCTTGACACTAAGAGATAGAAACAATCTGGGTTTCTGGCACAATCCCTATCCTCTTTAAAATGCCTGCCCAGAGAAGTTTGTATATTTATTATTTTAGCCAATACTTGAACTTGCCTTTGTACTTCTTTCCTTGGGGCATTTACTGCAAAGGATTTACAATGGTCAGTGTATCTTTTGTCCTTTTAAAATGGCTATTTATCTTCTCTAGGACCTGAATCTCATTTCCTTGAAATACCATCTTCAGGGCTAAGGTATCCATCTCCAAGCCTCTATATGAGAAAAGAATCGTAACATCCATGACTGCCAACTAGGCTTCTGTTTTCACACTTCCTACATAGTCATTCTCCTCTTAAAATGGCTGCTCTCTTCTAAAGAAATACAGGTATTTATTGTCCAGACTTAAAGAAGTCAGCTTCCAATTCTTTAATTTTTTTTTGATAATTTCAAGCCACTTATAAATAGAGGAGATGAAGATTACATTAACAAATAGCTTCTATAATTATGATATGTTTATATAGGAGTGGGCCTAAGGTATCAGAGAAACAGTTCAATAGATGAGAAACAGAGTACTTTTAAAGATAAATTGATGCACCTAAATGAGGAAGGGACCTAAATGGTGTTCGAAGCAGAGATGAGAATATTGAAGAGAAGAAATGGAATTTAAAAACATGAGCCTCAAGGAAAACAGCAAAAAAGTTTCCGATGATCTGAAATGCAGGAGGAAGTAAAGAGAAGCAGCAGTAGCAATAAAGTTAAAAGATAAACAGCATCCTGGTGATGGAGTCTTTGCACCCTCTGACAAAGCTCTCAGACTACTCACTATGATCTCCATGAAACAATGACTGTCTGCATTTTCTCACTTTGTATTCCCTATGACCAGTACATTGGCTCATAGTGGGTGATGGATAAATATATATTGAATAAAAGAACATGAAATACTAAAGCTGAATAACAGAACAATTTGAAGTACATGGTTCTATGACTGCAAATTATTTTTAGATAAGTCTCTGATAGAAATAAGAATTATGGATTTGGAGAAAGTAGGGTAACAAAATATAAATATTTAGGAAACCATAAAAATTGGCCTAATGATACACAACAGAAATCCTAACTAACTGAAAAAATAGATTAAAGAAATATTTTGAAACTAAAATGAGCAGGAATGAGAAAGGGTAACATTTAAGAAAACTAATATTCTTTGGTTAAGATGACTCTTAGTTGGAGATAATTCTCAGTTTTTAATATTTTTTATTAATTTACTTTGTTCTTTGGCAATCCTATACATCTATGTAATATAACTATGATTTCTTATTACTCTTATCACCCACTTTCTTATTTCCAGTCAACTCCTATAAATCCTCCCATATTCCCTATAGGCTCCTCTACCATATTTAGATCTTTTTGTTTTGATTTACAAACTGGGGTTATCTCTATGATGATGGGTACTGAGTTAATCACTGGACAATGGTGCTTCATCATTGGGTACATAGCTTAATTCAGTGGCTACCCCTCCCAGCACTAGATAGTAATTTAACAAAGATGGGTAGACCCCATCAAGCCCTTCCTATCCATGACTCACTAATTGCAGGTCCAATGTTATACAGGTCCACTATAGGCAACCATGGCTCTTATATATTAATAAATGCAATGCCTGTGTCATACTCAACATAGCATTTTGCTACCCTGTTCTCTTATAGTCTTATAGCTCTTATAGTCTTCCTGTCCCTTATTTTTCAACATTCCATGAATATTAGAGGTAGTCATATAAATGTCCTGTTTAGAGCCAAGCACTCAATTATCTATCCCTGTTTCCAACAACTTAGGCAGCAGAAATGCTCTTAGCATCTATAAATTATAAAAATAATGGGTTTTATTATGACATTACATAGAAGTATATAAGGTACTTTGATCAGACTCACCTCCTCTAATACCCATCTTTTATAGTCATTTCCCCCTTTTCACATTCTTAGTGATTTATGGCATTCATTTCCTTTACCTCTGCAGTTTTCCACATATGAGAGAACATATGCAAGACTTTTTTCCTCTGGTGTACCGAAGAGTTGAATAATTTGCACTGAAAGAAGCACATATTTGAGATGAACTGATGAGTTCAGCTTTGAAGAGTTTATCTGAAAATACAGCTTGACATTCATCTTAAGAGAACCAACATAGCTCTTTCTAGATCCATTGTTTGAAATACCTTCAACATGATAATGGTTCTTAAATTTCAATATCTAGATTCATTTTTAAAAAATCTTCATATAGTATATTTGATGGTGTTTCCCTACCCAAAATCCTTTAGATCCTTCCCACCTCCCTGATTAGCCAACTTTATATTCTTTCTCTTACTTGAAAAACAGAAAGCACAAAAATACAATAACACCAAAAGAAGAAAATCAAAACAAACAAAAAGCAAATAGACAAAAATGTATACAATAAAATAAGAACCCCTCCACCCTACTTCCCCTACAAACATACACACACACAATAACAGTACAGGTCTCCTTTGTGTTGGTCAACTACTCCTAAACATGGGACCTGCCCTGGAGTGTGGTTGATAAAGCCAATGACACTCCATTAGAGAAAACTTGCCTTTGCCAGAAAGTATCAATTGCAAATGGCTTCCTAGTTAAGAATGGGATTTTGTCCATTTCTCTTTCTCATTGCTGTGTTCCAATCTGCCTTGAACCATATGTCTTGTGCATACTGCCATAGTCTCTGTGAGTTTGTAGATGCATCTTTAATGATTTGAATAAGAGTGGCCCCCATAGGCATACATATTTGAATACTTGGTCTCTAGTTCTCTTTGGTGGTGTTTTGGGAATGACTAAGTGGTGTGTCTTTGTTGAAGGGCCTGTATCACTGGGACCTATTCCAGCCACCACTCCAACTCCAGTCTCTCTCTCTCTCTCTCTCTCTCTCTCTCTCTCTCTCTCTCTCGCTCGCTCTCTCTCTCTCTCTCTCTCTCTCTCTCTCTCTCTCTCTCTCTCTCTCTCATAATGGTGGGTCAGATGTAAGCTATCAGCTACTGCTCCAGTTCCAAGCCTGGCTGCTTGCTGCTTTGCCTCCTGCCATGATAGAAATGGATTCAACCTCTGAAGTTCCACTCTCTGAAACGATAAGACTCTAGTCAAATGCTTTCTTAGTTGCCTTGGACATCAGACATTGTTTCTCTTCACACTGATAGAAAAGTAACTAAGACAGAGTTTGGTACCAGGCACTAGAGTATTACTCTGGCAAGCCTGACTGTATTGCTTGTGGAGAAATGTGAACAATATTGGGACTTTGGATTAAGAAAGTGGTTGAGTGACACTT
The DNA here is from genome assembly GCF_947179515.1 of Apodemus sylvaticus. Classification (NCBI taxonomy): domain Eukaryota; kingdom Metazoa; phylum Chordata; class Mammalia; order Rodentia; family Muridae; genus Apodemus; species Apodemus sylvaticus. Next base: position 57,821,702 of record NC_067495.1, on the reverse strand, counting down.
AATGGGCCACCCTAGTAGGTGCTTGGAAGATGAGTGGTTTCATTAGAAAACAATATTAGCAACTGGTCTAGAGACAATTTTTGTGATATTTTGAAAAATAATGTGGCTGGGTTTTGGCACCTGTCCTAAGACTCTGCCTGAGGCTAAATTAAAAAGTTTTGGGCTAATGTTCTTTGCAGAGGAGAAGTTAAAATAACTTGAAATTGTCTCCTCCATGTGGTTATTAGTGGCCACTCTTATGCAGATATACAATAAAATGATAAAGCAGGGCACAGAGAGACACAAAATTTGGTTTGAAGAGAAACAGAGTACCAGAAAACTCAATGTTAAGACAACTCTTATGCCAAAAGAGATGAGAAGTTTAAAGAAAGGACTAGTGCTAAAATGGAATAAAGGGAGAGATGGCCACAGATCAATGTTCTGCCCATTTAAGCATGTGACTGGCAAAAAAGAAATGACTAAAGAACATTCTCCTAAAGCATAGACATGCTTATTCAACAAAGGAAAATACCAATAAGTCAAAGTTTAGGTAAGATTCTAAACAAAGCAACCAGAACATGGCAGCTCCAGCCATGTGATTCTGACTTTAAGAGTCTTGAAGGACTCAGGAGTAAAGTGGTATATTTCTCTACAAGTAAGGAAAGTCACTGAGGCCTATCAAGTGGCTTGGAAGTCCCTGCATGAAGGCCCAGAAAGAGCATTGTGTGAAACCTGAATTACACCAGAGATCTCATGATGCTGGAGATACCATAGTCATGGAGTGTCTGCCGAGGAGAGCTGCAAACAGAAAGTAGAAGCAGCTCAAAGGAAAGAAGGGTGTCATCATCAAGCTAGATGGAAAATGTGGCAGATCAAAGAGTTATATAAAGACACATAGTTACAAGATTTGGATTTTGCCTTGATGGCAGTTTGATCTTGCTTTGGTCCAGCATTTTCTTACCAGGATCCCCTTTCTTTCTTTCGAAATGGTAATATATATTCTGTGTCACACTGCCACAAATATGTAATTTGCCTATTACAAGGAATTAAATTAGGAGATTGTAATTTCAGAAGAGACTTTGGGTTTTTAAGCTGTTTTGAGACTGGGAAGGACTATGAAACTTTTAAAGTTGCATGTATTTTTTATTATGACATGACTACAAGTCTATGGGGGCAATAGTGTGAAATGTGGTGATTTGAGTTAAAGCAACCCTCATATGCTCATATATTTGAAAGTTCAGTTCCTGTTGGTAGCTTTGGGAATGATTAAGATGTCTGCCCTTATTGGAAGACCTGTATCACTGGGGGTTGGCTTTGAGGTTTCAAAAGCTCATACTAGGTTCAGTTTCTATCTCAGTGCTATGGTTGTAGATCAGATGAAAACTCTTAGTTATTGCTCCAGCACGATGCCTGCCCGCTTGTTGCCTTGTTTCTAACCATGAAGGTCATAGACTTATTTTTTAAAACTGTAAGCAAGCTCCCAATTAAATGCTTTATTTTATAATGTGTTTGTTCATGGCTGTGGGTGCCTCTTCACAGCAATAGAAAAGTAATTATGACAACAACATCAGCCCTACTATGTCTGAAAAATGCCGTTTCCTTGGATTCATCCACCATCTCTGGCTCTTACAATCATTCCGCTTCATTCCTCTTCAGCATAGATTCCAGAGACATTGCATTTGGGATTGAGTGTTCCAGAGTCTTTCATCCTCCCTACTTTGTTCCAGGTTGTGTAAGCCTCAGTTAATTGCCATCTACTGAAAAAAAAAATAGTCTGAGGAGGGTTGAATGAGGACTGATCTATGGGTATATGCAATTGATACTAGGGATCATTTTATTGCTATGTTCCTTAGCGGATTAATAGTATTAGGGTTTTCTCTAGGTCTATGCCCTATCTAGTCTCAGGTTCTTGTCCACTTTAGCAATGCCAGGCATAGGTTTCATTCCATGAAGTGGGCCTTAAGTCCAATAAAAATGTGATTGTTTTACAAACAACCCAATCAAAAACTTGGTTATAGAACTAAACAGAATTCACAACAGAGAAATCCCAATTGGCTGAGAAGTACCTAAAAAATGTTCAAAGTCCTTAGTGATCAGGGAAATGCAAATCAAAACAATCCTCAGATTCTACCTTACAGCAATCAGAATGGCTAAGATCAAAACCTCAGGTGACAACACATGTTTGTGAGGATGTAGAAAAAGAGGAACACTCTTCCATTGCTGGTGGGATTGGAAACTGGTACAAACACTCTGGAAATCAATCTGGAGGTTCCTCAGAAAATTGGAAATAGATCTACCTGAAGACCCAACAATACCACTTTTAGGAATATACCCAAAAGATGTCTCACCATGCCACAGGGACACATGTTCCAATATATTCAAAGCAGCCTTAATTGTGATAGCCAGAATCTGGAAAAAACTCAGATGTCACATGCCAAGAATGGATACAGAAAATATAGTTCATTTACACAATGGAATACTACTCAGCTATTAAGAATGAGGACATCCTGTGCTTTGCAGGCAAATTGATAGAAGTAGAAAATATCATCCTGAGTGAGGTAACTCAGATCCAAAAGGGCATGCATGGTATGTACTCTACTTAAGTGGCTATTAGCCAAAGGAATACCCAAGATATAGTCTAGAGAATTCAAAAAGATCATCAAGCTGAATGGCCCAAGTGAGGACACCTTAGTCCCACTTGGGAGGGAGAAGGCAACCACAAGCTGAGGAGAGAGGGACCTGGGAGAAAAAGGGGACAGGGTTGGGGAGAGAGGAAAACATGATCTGGTATTGAGTGAGGGAAAAGGACTGAAGCCCTGAGGGCCAGAAGAAAGAATGGAAACAGGTAACCTAGGGAGATAGGAGGTTGTGGGGACCCTCCAGAATGTACCAAAACCTGGGAGGTGAGAGTCTCTCAGGACTCAAAGGAAGGGACTCTAGATGAACTGCCCTACAGTGGGGAGAGGGAACTTATAGAGCCTACCTCCAGCAGGAAGACAGGCATCAAATGAGGGATGGGGTTGCCATCCCACAGTCAGAGCTCTGACCCATAGTTGTTCCTGTCTGAAAGAACTGCAGTGATGGAAATGGAGAAGTGGCCAAGGAAAAGAAGGTCCAGAGACAGGCACAATGTGGGATCCAGCTCAAGGGGAGGCCTTAAGGCCTGACACTATTATTGAGGCTATGGAGCGCTCACAAAAAGGGACCTAGTATGACCACACTCCTAAAGGCCCAACAAGCAGCTGAAAGAGTCAGATACAGATATTTGTACCCAACCAATGGAAAGAAGCTGCTGAACTCTTTGGTTAAATTTGGGAAAGCTGGAAGAAGCTGATGAAGAGGGCAATCCTGTAGAAGGACCAGCACTCTTAATTAACGTGGACACCTGAGATCTCTTAGACACTGGATCACCAACCAGGCAGCATATACCAGCTGATATGAGGCTCCCAAAACATATACAGCAGAGGACGGCTAGGTATGTGTTTAGTCAAAGAAGATGTACCTAACCCTCAAGAGATTGAAGGTCCCAGGAAGTTTAGAAGTCTTGAGGGGTAGTAGGTGTGGTAGTGAAATCCTTGGAGGTGGGGAGAACATATGAGCTGTGAAACAGGTTGAGGGTGGACCAAGAGGGGAATAAATCTGGAGTGTAAAATAAGGAATGAATAAGTAAGTAAGTAAGTAAGTAAGTAAGTAAGTAAATAAATAAATAAATAAATAAATAAATAAATAAATAAATAAAAGAAACCTATTTTGTTTCCAAATGTGTGCAATATTAACATTATGTTAACATATATGTATGCTTTGATGTATAAATGAAGGGAACTTTATAAAAATAATTGCAATATGTATATCTACTGACATACATATTTGGGCCATGTTGTAAGAACATAAAAGGTTAAATGTATAAATAAATAAAGATTTTAAAAATAAGAAAAAAATTGTTTGGTTTCTTCAACAACATTTGTGCTGTGCTGTATTTGTTTATTTTGCAGGCAGGTTGCTGCTTTAGGTTGCAGGGTTTTGAGCTGGGTGATATTGATGCATGCATTTCTCCTCCACTAGAATGCAGAATACCTTCCAGCAATATGAATGTTAGTCAATTGGAGTGAAGCTTCTAGTTGGGCACCAGCTTGACTTTTCCATGTTCATTGGCATAAGTAAGGTTTTTTTAAGAAGTCAGCAATAAGATCTTATTTATGATCATTGTTGCTCATTTATGACAGCCAAAAATTGGAAACAGTAAACATATCTGTCACCTGATAAATGGATAGTGAAATATGGTATATTTTTACAGTGGAATGTTATTCACCTATTAAGAAAAATGTAGATGTGAGATTTTTAAGATTTCAATATGTATGTTTTAAGCCATAGAACCACAGAGGCTTAGGTACTTAGTAATGGTCCAGGAAAGAAGAGAGCATCTCCCCTAGGCAAGGGGAATAGTGTTAATGGAGAGACAAGTGATAAACTAGAATACAAGGTTTAAATGGTCAAAGAAATGGGAAAGAATGGGAAAGAATGGAATATGGATGGGCAACTAACATCAAAGATCTTCTGAAAAGTCAAGTGGAAACCTACTACTGGAGAAGCTCCCTAAATATGTATGCAAACATAAAAGAAATCTAAATAGAGTCACCATATTATGGAAAAGACTATGAACAAACTAGACATGCCACCAAGTAAAACAGCCTAGTACCAGGAATGTGTTATATCTCATTAAGCAGTTGGCCAAAGGGGTACCATGGAACCCCCCACTTTGTTCCCACCCAAGCATCGCAGGATACTGCCAATGGTATTTGCTATTCACTGGCCATATTACTTAGCTGGAATTCCAGGCATAGGTTTACAACTACTATTAAATGACTTCACTTGGAGTTTGATAGACATCTTAACATAAAATTATTAAAATGAGATACTTGAATCTGTTCCCTAATGTCTTTTTTTACTTAGTGTTTCCCAGCTTAGAAAAAAAAGGTATTACTAGTTCTACAGTTGCTCAAAATTTTAGAGTGAAAATATTTTATTTCTTATAGTCAATTCAATGGGTAGCCACCATATTTTCTTCAAACTATAACCAAAATACAATACATTGATGTCAAAATGTTGTCAATATTCTATAGCAATTATTTTCCTTTCATTATCAACAGCTATATTGTTTTCCTGTGGTTAGAATAACAAGTTTTGACAAATATAGAACATTGAAAGTACACATTTTATCGTTTTATCATTTTAGTGGTCAAAAGTCCAAATCAAAATGTCATGGAGTTGAAATTAAGGTGTAAACTAGACTATATACATCTTATGGAGTGTATATGGAACAATTGTTTTTGACTTTGGTCAGCATTTATAATGAATTCTTTTCATATCTTGGCTTTCCATGTTCTATATACAAAGCCATTCCCAATGGGTACATATTTTCTTCATCTATAAAGATAATTATGATGTCTTTGGGAGGGATTCTTGGGACAATGTCCATATTTCAAAATCCTTAAATGACTAACATACATATACTGTCTTTTGAAATATTCACAAGTTTCACATATTAGAATCTGAAAAGATAGATTTGGGGAATTTCAACCTAGTTCAATAACTTAATACATTTTAAGGAGTCAGTGGTATAGTATTTGCCTAGAATGCATGAATTCTCAAGATCAATTCCTGGCACTACAAAACACATATTTTATACAAGTGTTGCATATATATTGTCAACTTATCTGTTAAAAAGCTTCCAAGAATGCCCAATGGATAAAAAAAAAAATTTTAAAAAAATCGGCGTTAAGACTACTGAACTATCTTTCATAATACACATAAAATCTTCCCAAGATGGATTAAATATTTGTCTGGAAATAAACCATATCTAAACCATTTATTTACTCCAAACTGTGTACATGTATGGAAACACCATCACTGGTGTCTGGAGAGATGGTTCAGAAGTTAAGTGCACTTATCCATTCTTCCAGAGAACTTAAGTTAAATTCTAAGAGGCCAAATGGGGCAACAATCTGACTCCAATTCTAGTTGATCTAATATCCTCTTCCAGATTGTATGGGCAGCTATATACATGAAATGTATACATATATACATGCACACGTATACAATAAAATAAAATAAACTTTATTTAAAGTAGTGGATGCCTACAAAATCCTCATGCTACATCATCTCCTCCCATTTTCAGTTGTAAGAAACCCCCTTGGTTAAGCAAATCACTCATTCATCCATTCCCTAAAATTTACTAAGCATGAGTTTTATGTTAGATACCAAAGAAATCTAATGTCTATGAGTGATTAAATTGTTGTTTTATGTCTTGTGATATAGGATCTTTATGTTAATGAAACATAAGAATATGAATGTGAATAAATTCCCACGTAAAGTTAATACCTAGTATATTACCAATGTCCTTGCACTCAATTATTTGCTTTTGTTCCTTACACTTGAGCTGTGATTGTGATAAAAAGAGAACTTGTTTTATAAAATTGGACTTCAATGAAAACCTAGAATCTCAGCTACTTATCTCATACAGGTAACTTTCACTTTCGTTAATGAATTTCATCAACTCTAATGAAACTTACATAGGGGATTCAGAGCAGGAACTATAAACACTGATTACTGGATCACTTTCTAGCTCATACTTGAGTAGCTTTCTTATATATTCCAAGACCATCTATCTATCTAGGAATAAAGCTATATGTGTAGTAGGCCAGACACTCTGATCTCAATCAACAACCAAGACAGTCCTTTACAGTCATGCCAAAACACAAATCTCATGTATGTAATCCGTCACTCTTCTCAGAAGACGTTTGGATTTACCAAGATGACAGCTAAATGTAACAAGGACATTCTAGTACTTGTTAATCTGAAGCACAACACTTGAAACTGTAAACTTTAAGTTTTATTTAACCTTGTATTAATATCATTACATAAAACATAGCACAACTTTTAAACTCTTTTTTTTTTTTTTTTTTTTTTTTTTTTTTTTTTTTTTTTTTTTGGTTTTTCAAGACAGAGTTTCTTGGTGTAGCCCTGGCTGTCCTGGAACTCACTCTGAAGACCAGGCTGGCCTCGAACTCAGAAATCTGCCTGTCTCTACCTTAGTGCTGGGATTAAAGGCCTGTGCCACCATTGCCCAGCAACTTTTAATCTCTTACAGTCACTAAAAAACTGATACCTTTAAAAATATTAAGTTTTTTTTAAAATCTAATGTTTCTTAACTATGAGTTCCAATAACATTTTTTTTTAAATCCCTTACTTTATTATTCCAAAATTTAAGAACTAGGGGATAAAGAATCACACTTGAGCCAAACCAAAATTGTGTTACTCAGTGTCTGGCATCTGAGATGCATTTGTCCTGTGGCTCCAAAGGGTTTAGGCAGTTCCATATATCCAGCTCTTCCACTTACAACCTTTTTACCTTATCTCCTACACTTCAGTAAGCTCCACTTTATGCCTGCAGCCGCCCTTCATGAATATTCCATGATACTGGCATCTTCAATATCCTGGTGTTTGGTGGAACTGAAACTGTATCCATACCAGTAGCCTTTCATTGCTTCATTCAGTTCAGGGACTCTAACGCTGCCACATAGTACCATGTCCCACCTTCCCCACGTGACATCTACACTCCTTCATCTTTCATGCAGTTGAAAGCAGACACATATAGGTAACAGTTCCATATTGCTAAGTTCATCTGCCTGCTTGAGATGCAACTTTGGTACTCCCGACACCCAGCTTTTGTTTGCTGACTTTAAAGAAACATTTTTCATAAGGATTCACCTCCACGATGCTGACCTCTGAATAAACACAGATGATCTATCAGACCAGGTTGACCAGCATCTATTGTCCTAGAGAAGGACACCTTAGTGTGTTTTAATAAGGATTTCGCCTTAGTGGTGCTGATCTCTTGTTAACCACAGCTAATTATTTAACCTCAGCTGACCAGCAAGGACAAATTGTTTTTGTTTTGTTTTGAAATCGATTCTTCTTGCTTACATTACTTCCTGACCACAGCTTCTTCTCCCACCACTCTTCCTTGCTTCCCCTCAGCTCACCTTTCCCCCAGATCTACTGCCCCTTCATTTCACTTCATGAAGGAATCTAATCTCCAAAAGACACCTGCCTATCCAGTCTCTGGTTCTTGATTCCTGAGCTCCCTCACATGGGCCTCAAGTTAAATAAAACATTGGTTGGCTACTTCCACAAGTTTTGTACCATGTTTGCCCCCAGCACATCATAAAGGCAGGTCAAATTGTAGGTTAAGAGTTGTGGCTGAGTTGGTGTCCAGATTTCTATTAGGTAGCCTGCAAGAGTAACTTCTTATACCAAAGGGACTAAACACAGAGGTGAAGGATCCATGCAGACATCAGCTCAACTTCTTTACCTTCAATGAGCTGTGTAGGTGTTTTCCAGGGGCTCTACTATCAGTTTTCAGAGAGTGATCATTTATCTGCCTTAGCAGCCTCGGGTGTTTAGAGATCTCCACAGAACCCCCTTGGCCAATAACTAAACTAAATGCAAATCAGTTCCACCACTAGAAGTCTTGCCTGGCTATACAGGATGGCCAGTTCAGACTTCCATTACAAGGAGTGCTCACTGGGGTCACCCTCATAGATTCCAGGAAGTTTGCACTGCACTAGGTTTCCACACCTCTCTGTGCTTCCCCAATTTCAGCTGCCTCTTCCCACACTATCTCCTTCCATCCCTTTCTCCCACATGATCCTTCCTGCTCCAGTCCACACCCTCTCCAGTGCACCAACCAAATTTCTTCTACTCTTCCTTCCCAGGGAGGTTCTTGTGTTCTTCCTTGAGTTCTCCTTGTTATTTAGCCTCTCTGAGTCTGTGGATTTTAGCATAATTAGCATTTCCCCTAACAGCTAATATCCACTTATAAACAAATACATACTATCTTTTTCTTTCTGGGTCTGGGTTTCCTCATTCAGGATGATTTTTTTTTCTGGTTGCATCCATCATGCTATACAAATTTCATGATGCCATTTTTACAAACAACTTAATGATATACCATTGTGTAAGTGCATCACATTTTCTTTATCCAATCTTCTCGTAAGTGATATGTAGTTTTTGACAATCAATGACATCTAGTATTTGACTATAATAGCCAGTTTCTGGATCATATGAATAAAGTTTCTATAGAAGAACATAGTTGAGCAAGTCTTGTACTAGGATTGAGCATCCTTCAGGTATATGCCAAAGAGTACTATACCTAGGTCTTGATGTAGTTCAATTCCCAATTTCCAGAGGATGTACCATATTAGTTCTCATAGTGGTTGTACAAGTTTGCTATCCCATCAGCAATGAAGGAGTGTGCCCTTTGCTCCACATCCTTGCCAGCAAGAGCTGTCACTTGTGTTATTGATCTTAGCCATTCCGACAGGTATAAGTTGGTATCTCAAACTTATGGTTATCAAAACTAGTTTTGATTTGCATTTCTCTGGTGATTAAGGATGTTGATCATTTCTTTTAAGTATTTTTCAGACACTTGAGATTCCTTTGTCAGGAGATCTATCCCATTTTTAAATTGGATTATTTGGGGCTTTGATAACTAATTTCAAGAGTTCTTTATACACTTTGGGTGTTAGACCTGTGTGGAGTTGGTAAAAACTTCTCATTCTGTGGGTTGCTTATTTGTCTGAATGGCAGTGTCCTTTGCCTTACAAATCTTTTCAGTTTCATGAGGTCCTGTTTATTAATTGTTGATCTTAGTGTCTGAGTTATCTATTGTTCTATTCAGAGAATTTATCTCCTGTGCCAATGCACTCCAGGCTGTTCTACACGTTCTCTTCTGTCAGGCTCAGTATGTCCAGTCTTATTTTGAGGTTTTTGAACCACTTAGACTTGAAGTTTCTGCAGGGTTATAAATATTGATCTATTTGCATTCTTTTACATTCAGAACCTAGTTCCACCAGGACCACTTGTTGAAGATGCTTTCTTTTTTTCCAGCATGTATTTCAGGTTTCTTTATCAAAAATCAGGTGACCATAAGTTTCTGAATGAATTTATAGCTTGGTTTTCAATTAAATTATACTGATCAATATGTTGAGTTTTATGCCAATACTATGCATTTTTGATTACTATAGCTTTGTAGTATAGCTTAAAGTGAGGATGATGATACACCTCCACCAATTCTTTTATTGTTCAGAATTGTTTTATCAACCTGCTTTTAACATGAAATTAAAAATTGTCTTTTAAAGATCTGTAAAGACTTGTGTTGGAATTTTGGGGGATATTTTGTTGAATCTGTAGACTGATTTGGTAGGATGCCTATTTTAACTATCCATATTTTTTTTCCAGGACTTTTATCAGGAAGGAGTATTTGATTTTTAAAAGGGTTTTTGTTTGTTTTGTTGTTTTGTTTTGTGTGTTTGGTTTTGAAACTAATGAGATGATCATGTGCTTGCTAGTTGCTGATTTCTGGGCTTGTCTTTGACGGTTTCAGTTTTGTTTCCTGGTGTCTGTTGCCTATCATGATTTTCAGAGAGTATGTTGGTGGTGTGTTGCCTATGTTAGGCTGGCAGTCAAGGGAAATACTTGTTGGTTTGGGGGCTGGAGAGAGGGAAGGCCAGTGCATGGTGCTATGGTGCAGTGCTAGGGGCAATCCTGAGTATTGGATCTGTGGAAAGAGTGTGAAGAAGGTCTGAGGACAGCCTATCTGACCATCTGGCCTGTGTGGTTCAGCAGGTAGTGTGTATGAGAATTGGGGGCTGGGACACAGCATTGAGGTAAAGAGCAAAGGCCAGAATGGGACAGTCTGAGGGATTCAGGAGGCATGGGCAGAGGAAGGGGAAGTTGCAGCTGGTGTTCTGTGCATGCACAGATTGTTAGCCTCAAATATTACATAAATGGTCCTAAAAGAGTCTTTGCTGCCCTCTGAAGCTTCATAATGCAGGCCTCTGCAGTCCCAGTTGTTTTCAGCATTATTTTGTAATCACATACAATAACAGCTCATTAAGCACTGAACACTCCATGACTTTTACAGCTCAAGGCTCTAAAATACGTTTTAATTCTCCAATCAAATAACCCGATGGAATAAAGGCCACATGATCAGGTTCATCATAGAAATACACAAGTTTTCTGGTATCAATTTCTTTTCTAGTTATACTTCTCTTGTTATGATAAAACATTCTGACCAAACAGGACTTGGAGGAAGAAGATATTTATTTGATTTACCTTTTTCCAGGTCACAAACTGAGACTGAGGGGAAAAAACTGCATTAATTTAAGGAGGAATTTGAAGCAAAAGCAATGAAGGATCCATGCTTGTTCATTCACTTTCTGGTTTGTTCTATTCACACTTAGCTAGCTCTATTATTGAGTCCAGGATCACCTGCCTAGATAATAGTGCCACTCACAGTAGGCTGGGCCGTCTTACATCAAGTAACAATAAATATAATCTTATGACAGACCATTTTAATCTAGGTAGTTCTTCAATTGATGTTTCTCTTCTCACTACTCTCGATTGTGTCAAGTTGACATTCAAAACTAACTACAACAATGATTTAAATAATATTCATAGCCCAAGTGCTTAATTCATGAAGGTAATGAAAGTTATTGCTAGCTCTAGTTTGGGCACAAAGATATAGTCTGTTCAGAGCTAGTAAGCAGTTCAATTTTAGAGAAGATTTTTGATTTCTAACACCGGAGAGTTGGTTTTTATGTTGGCAAATAAGTTCCGCAAAGATGACTGTTTTTACTTCCGGAGGACCCTGCTATACCTCTCCTGGACATATACCCAAAGGATTCCCTGACACATAAAGACACATGCTCCATTATGGTCATAGCAGCCTTATTTATAATAGCCAGAAGCTGGAAAGAACCCAGATGCACCTCAAAGGAGGAATGGATACAGAAAATGTGGTATATTTACACAATGGAATACTACTCAGCAATTAGAAACAATGAATTCACAAAATTTTTAGGCAAATGGTTTGATCTGGAAAATATCATCCTAAGTGAGGTAACCCAATCACAAAAGAATACACATGGAATGCAATCTCTGACAAGTGGATATTAATTAACCCAAAAGCCCTGAATACCCAAGGCACAAATTGCATAACAAATGACTCCCATGAAGAAGAATGGAGAGGGTCCTGATCCTGGAAAGGATATATCTAGCATTGGAAGGGAATATAAGGACAGAGAAAAAGGAGGGAGGTGATTGGAGAAGGGATGGAGAGAAGGTTTATGGGACATATGGGGAGGGAGGATCCGGGAAAGGGGAAATCATTTGGAATGTAAACAAAGAATATAGAAAATAAAAATATTAAAAAAAAGAAATCTTACTTGAACTGAGAAAAAAAGATAACTGTTTTTCATCAGATAATGGGGTAGAAACTGAAAAAATATGAGGATGAGTTAGGTATCAAAGTTAAAATATCACTTTAGATATCACATGTCCAGACTCCAATGCTGATGTTTAATTAGTGGGAAACAATAATATATGATATCAGGAGTGAGATAGTTTAGGTGAGCTAATAAACTCTTTCCCTAAAGCAGAAGTAGTATATATTTAGGGATTGAGTTTGTTTGTCAGTTTGGTTGTTTTGAAGGACCTCACAAAGGAACAGCTGAAATACCACTATAAATGAATTAATGTAGGTAGAAGTTTCTGTTCATAATAAAAAATCCCCACGTATGATTCTGATTATTGAAAAACATGACAATAACATCCTGTGGTAGTGAATAGTGATCATCAACCTGATAGGATCTAGAACTCTATGAGAAGACTCTCTGAGCACACAGGAACTCAATCCATCTCATCTCTTGCCATGCCTGTAAATGATCTTATTGATTATAGCAATTAACTTGGGAATATCCACAGTGTATGTACCCCTACCTTCTATAGTTTCAGATAGAAAATCAAAGGTACAAGCTTTCAATATTTTTTTTTTGCCTGCTTACTTCTTGTCTTATGAGTTCATCTATCCTATCAATGCCAATGGAATTAAGAACTTAGCTTTTTTTGGTCTTCTAATATCAAATAAAGATTAGAGTTTTTTCAACAAATATTTCAGGTCTTCAGCATCAATTTGGTACTACTGAAGTATATAGCCCAGGTAGAGCCAATGGATACCAGGTTCTAAGCTTCCCTAGAATGAAAACAGTCATTGTTGTACTATCCAGTTTGAAAGTGGCCAATAAGCCACTTCAGTCAATTCCCTTTTATCAAATCCTTTTCTCCAGAATGTCTTACCTAATCTAGAAATGAAAAATAATCCAGGGCAGTATATTTTGAATGAAAAAGGAGATTGTAAATTAATTTGAGTTTTGATTATATTATTTTGAAAGACTAATGAAGTACTTTTATGGACTTCTTTTGTATGTAGTTAAAATATTATATAGTTTTTAAAAGAATGTAAATTGACATCTTTAGAAATAAAAGAAATTACATTAAGTAAAAATTTAAAAAAGCACAGTAAGACAAATAGTACAGCTTCTCAAATAAGATAACTTTAAAAGTTATTCTAACATAATCAGAAATAGTGAAAGTGCTTATCACAGCCTGAAAAAGGAAGGAAGGCTGGATGACAGACATTAGACTGAATGAAAACTCTAATGACCCATGTCAATTTGTGACAAGGATCATTAATAATGTATAACATATTTAAAAATTACAAAATTATATTTTAATGTTGTAATCACTAAAATGATATTGATAGTGTGATGTTTATGTTAACTACACTCACTAACTCCTTATACAGTGTTTACATACACCAAAATATCATATTTTAATCCCAAATATAAAAATTAGCTTTGTCAAATAAAAATAAATTTAGCTTGTGATTCAAGAAATGTCTTGGAACTCAATATATGATGGTAATTGGGATCCTCAAGATTGGGAACTAACTGGTGGTTAACTTTCATGTGCATGAGTCCTCACAAAGCCTTTCTGTGATAGGCACTACTTCCTTAGTAAATTCTATGCCTAAGGTCAAACTCAATAGAGAAATAATGGCTTTATAAATCTAGAAAATACCAGAATTTTTATGAATGCCAAATGATATGATTATATAGATAACACTCTTTATTGGCAATAATTCTGTCACTGGTTAGCACCCTGTGCCATTAATATACACAGAATAATGCAATCTATTTGTGAGACCTGTCTTAGGGTTTCACTGCTCTGAGCAGCCACCATGACAAAGGAAACTCTTATAAGGATATCATTTAATTGGGGCTGGCTTACAGGATCAGAGGTTCAGTCCATAATCATCAAGGTGGGAGCATGGCAACATCCAGGCAGGCCTGGTACAGCTGGAGCTGAGAGTTCTGTATCTTTATCTGAAGGCTGCCAAAAGACTGGCTCTCAGGTAGCTAGGAAGAGGATCTTAAAGCCCATGCCCACATTGAAACCACCTACTCCAACAATTCCAGACCTCCTAAATAGTGCCAATCCCTGGGCTGAGCATATTCAAACCAACACAAGAGCCCACTATTATTTTTATCTATTTTCCAATAATTCTGATAGATAGCATACATTAAGTCCACATGTATGCTAAGTAAATGCTATACTATTGATAGATTTCCAGGATTAGTAACTATTAACACTTAAATATGAGAAAACTGAGGCAAGAAAAATGTATTAATTGGCCAAAGGTAGTGATACTATTAGGCAATAATGGCAAGTTTAGAATTTATAAAAAGTTTCTATTAAACCCAAACTTTAAGGAAAGTCAAATATTGAATCAATTAACTTAAGGAAGTGTTTTAGAGCGACAGAGTATACATTAAGAAACAGGTTGTGCCAATGAAGCATTCATGTATTGATAACATACTATAATCCAATGGCAATATAGGCATATTAACTTTACTGGGTGAGTAACAGCAATAATGAATGGTGTTCACATTTGGTAGCTACTAGAACTCACTAATAATCTATAGGTGTCATTCATGTTTTAAGGAGACTTTGAGCAAAGTTCTTCCACTCCTGACCTTTGTTTTTCCTGTATGAAAATAAAGAATGGGGATAGATTCTATTTACTTCTTTATTTCTGACTCTATAAATACTTCTGAGGTTTGAATTCTCTTTAGAGCATAGCTACTGTGGTCTGCGTGCTTTGACAGAGAAATAGTATTAACTTCTGAATGGTTTGTCTACAGAGATGCTTCTAGTCTGAGATTCACTTGATAAAGGATGTCATTAGTGGTGGCTGTAAGGCACTGAGATGTCATGGAAACCACACTGGAGAGTGAAACTCGAAGCTTGTTTTGTTCTTTGCTGTGCTGCTAATGAGCTAGAAAACATGACCTTCTCAAAAGCTTTCTGAATGTCTAATAACCTCAGTCTTCTAATCTATAAAATCAGAATACCATGCACTTCAGGACCTGTGTTTTTATAGTTTAAAACACTATTTAAAAGGAAAATATAAATTTATTGTTTAATGGGAGTTCAATTGAATTTCTGTGGAGAGTAGAGGATTAGAGCTTTCCTTTCCAGTCTGAGGTACCTCTTGCAGATTAACATTTATCGCCAAAGGAAGTCATCACTGAAGACTGGAATTATCACTAACTTCACAATGTGTGTTTCATGAAATTTTTTTACTCTACTATTGTAGTTTGTGTCTGTGAATTCCATTGATAGTAATGAAAGGATAGCTAACCTTTTTTAGCCTAGTCACTTGAAGAGGATGAGAACCAATGAGGATCACCAAAGGGCAGCAGGTACATGAAGTCCTTGAAGCATGTCTTCTGGAGGAAGAGAAGCATAGAATTTTCATCTTAACAGAACGGAGATCATAATCAGAGCTGGGGGGATTCCAAGTAAATGTGATGGCAGCAAATTGCAGTGATGAGTATTGTCTGTGATTCCAATACTTGAGACCATAGGCAGAACTGACATGACTTTGATGCCAGTCTGGGCTGCACAGGTTTAGTCTAGCTTTGATTTTACTGACACTCAATGCCCCAAACAAAACAACAACATAAAGGAAGTAATAACATGGAAAAGTTCATGAATGTGAGACAATGGCTTTTTGTGTTTTTTTTATTTGTTTGAGGTGGGAGGATGTATCACATTAGAGAAATATTTATTTATTTGTTTTTCACTAGACAGTCTTTATAGGTAACTAAGGTTGCTCTGAGACTATGAATATGTTATAAATATAGACAGCCTTGTCTTATCCTAGAAACCAAGTCTTATGGAAAAACAAGACATTAGAGATAAAATTGAAAAAGTACTAAGTAATAGCTAAATTAATACCTAGCATGCAACAACATGGTGTTTGTACTTTATCCTATTTAGAATGGAAAGCCACAGTAACATTCTGGGTAAAACAAAAATGATCAGAGGTATTTGGGACAGACTAGGCAATAACTTCATGACTACCATCTGGGTGACAGATGGAAGAGTAGGAAACCCCCAAACCAGGCTAATCTAGGGAAGGGTTCTTGCAAAATAGAGATGTAAAGTGCTTTGAGCTGCTCTAAGATTTCACAGTAGAGAGTTGCTTCAGTGTTGTGACATACTTCCTTCATGGGCACTCAGCAAATATGCCTGAGGAAACCCAGAACTAAGACCAAATACTGGAGGTCTTTCAGGCCAAAATTGTTTTTGGTCATCATCAGCACTTTTTATTTAAATGAAGGAATCTTTCTTGAACAGGCCATTTCAAAATCATCAGATGCTTGGGATAAGATCAAATGTGAGAGTTTGAAATATTTCAGTAAATTATACTCTGGGAAGGAGCTGCATATTAATCTCATTCCCAATACACATGATTGAACATTTACTATTTTGGATTAATGTATGAGTATCTGAATTTTATTGAATGGGAGGTAGACTCCAAGGATCTTCCTCTAAATATTTTCTCTTAAAAGTTTCAGGAAAACAACATGTTGAATGTTATCAAAAATTCATCAAAACATGTTCAGAACTAGTCACCAAACAAGCAGATGATAAAGAAAACCACAAAGGGTTTTATGAGCAGTTCTCAAAAAAAAAAATACAGAGCTTAGAATTCATGAAGACTCTCAAAATTGGAAAAAAAAACTTTCAGAGCTGTTGGAATATAGATCTGCTTCTGAGAAGAGATGGTTTCTCTCAAGAATTGTTGCACAGGAATGGAGGAAAACCAGAAGCACATCTATTTTGTCACAGGTTACACCTAGGACTGAGTACCTAACTAAGCCTTTGTGGAACATCACTGAAAGCATGACCTAGAAGTGACCTTTATGACTGAGCCCATTGGTGAGCATTGTGTGCAACATCTGAAGGAATTTAATTAGTATTAATTACCACAAAAGGATTAGAACTTCCAGAAGATAGAGGAGAAGAAAAGGAAAAAAAAAAAAAACTCTGCAATAGCATGAAAAACATCTTGGAGAAAAAAAAAAAAAAACCTTGAAAAGGTGGCTGTATCAAACCAACTGGCATACTCTTGCTTTATCATCACTAGTCCACATGCTTTGACAATGGACATAGAGAGAATCACAAAAGCTCAAGCCTTCAGAGACAACTCAACAATAGGTTGCAAAGCAGCAAAGAAACACCTGGAGCTAAACCCTGACCATTCCATTTTTGAAACCTTAAGGCAAAAGGCAAAGGTTGACAAGAATGACAACTCTATGAAGAACTGGATCATCTTTCAGTATGACAGTTCATTCCTGTCAGCTGGCTTCAGTCTGGAAGATCCACAAAACACATGCAACATGATCTGCAAGATGATCAAGCTTGGTTTAGGAGTTGATCAGGATGATCCTACTGCAGCTAGTTACACCAGTGCTGCTCTAACTGAAGAAATACCACCAGTGGAAGGAGATGATGACACATCACATATGGAAGAAGTAGACTGTTCCAGCAGAAAAACCATATGTTCTGAGCTTAGCTTAATTCTTTCTTTTTTTTTTAGTCTTGAATTTCTACTTTAATAAATCATTTTAAATCTTTTTAAAAATAGAAAAATTCAGACAGAAAGTTTTAGTCAAAACATTGAACAAAACAAATTATTAGTATAGAACAGAAGATAATTATTTTTAGGTCATGAGGAAATTGAATAATTTTAAAAGTGTTGAAACAGAAAAAATATAAATACATAATCATTATGTAAGAAACTATTATTTGGAAATAAAATGAGAAAAAAAAACATTTGAACTAAGATGAGATGAAAATAAATTGACATTGCCTGCTGTTGATATACTTCTTTTTTTATTGATATATTTTTATTTACATTTCAAATGATTTCCCCTTTTCTGGGTCCCCACTCCCCGCAAGTCCCATAAGCCCTCTTCCCTCCCCCTGCTCCTCCATCTACCCCTTCCCACTTCCCTGTTCTGGAATTCCCCTATACTCTTGCACTGAGTCTTTCCAGAACCAGGGGCCACTCCTCCATTTGTTTTGGACATCATTTAATTTGTGGATTATGTCTTGGGTATTCAAATTTTCTAGGCTAATATCCACTTATCAGTGAGTGCATACCATGCACTTTTGAGACTGGGTTACCTCACTTAGTATGATGGTTTCCAGCTCTATCCATTGCCTAAGAATTTCATGAATTCATTGTTTCTAATGGCTGAATAGTACTCCATTGTGTAAATATACCACATTTTTTGTATCCATTCCTCCGTTGAAGGACACCTAGGTTCTTTCCAGCTTCTGGCTACTATAAATAGGGCTGCTATTAACATAGTGGAGCATGTGTCCTTATTGCATGCTGAAGGATCCTCTAGACAAGGCTTCCCCCTCTCTCCATATCTTTTCAATATAGTTCTTGAAGTCCTAGCTAGAGCAATTAGACAACATAAGGAAGTCAAAGGGATACAAATTGGAAAGGAAGAAGTCAAACTATCACTATTTGCAGATGATATGATCGTATACTTAAGTGACCCTAAAAACTCTACTAGAGAACTCCTACAGCTGATAAACAACTTCAGCAGAGTGGCTGGCTACAAAATCAATGCAAGCAAATCAGTAACCTTTATATATTCAAAGGATAAGCAGACTGAGAAAGAAATTATGGAAATGACTCCCTTCACAATAGCTACAAACAGCATAAAGTATCTTGGGGTGACTCTAACCAAACAAGTGAAAGAACTATATGACAAGAACATCAGATCTCTGAATAAGGAAATTGAAGAAGATCTCAGAAAATGGAAAAATCTTCCATGCTCGTGGATTGGCAGGATTAATATAGTTAAAATGGCCATCTTGCCAAAGGCAATCTACAGATTCAATGCTATCCCCATACAAACCCCAACCAAGTTCTTCATAGAGCTAGAAAGAGCAATTCTCAAATTCATCTGGAATAACAAAAAACCCAGGATAGCTAAAATGATTCTCAACAGTAAAAGATCTTCAGGGGGATTCAGTATCCCAAACTTTAAACTTTACTACAGAGCAATAGTGATAAAAACTGCATGGTATTGGTACAATATCGGGCAAGCGGATCAATGGAATAGGATTGAAGACCCAGAAATGAACCAACACACCTATGGTCACTTGATCTTCGACAAAGGACCTGAAAGCATCCAGTGGAAAAAAGATAGTCTTTTCAACAAATGTTGCTGGTTCAATTGGAGGTCAGCATGCAGAAGAATGTGAATCGATCGATTCTTATCTCCTTGTACTAAGCTCAACTCCAAATGGATCAAGGACCTCCACATAAAACCTGACACACTGAAACTAATAGAAACGAAACTGGGGAAGACCCTGGAGGACATGGGCACAGGGGAAAAATTCCTGAATAGAACACCAATAGCTTATGCTCTAAGATCAAGAATTGACAAATGGGACTTCATAAAACTACAAAGTTTCTGTAAGGCAAAGGACACTGTCAAAAGGACAAAACGTCAGCCAGCAGATTGGGAAAGGATCTTCACCAACCCTAAATCCGAAAGAGGGCTAATATCTAATATATACAAAAAACTCAAGAAAGTAGAACCCAGAGAACCAAATAACCCCATTAAAAAGTGGGGTATGGAGCTAAACAAAGAATTTTCACATGAAGAACTTCGGAGAGCTGAGAAACACCTTAAGAAATGTTCAACATCATTAATCATTAGGGAAATGCAAATCAAAACAACCCTGAGATTTCACCTCACACCAGTCAGAATGGCTAAGGTTAAAAACTCAGGAGACAGCAGGTGTTGGCGAGGATGTGGAGAAAGAGGAACACTCCTCCACTGCTGGTGGGATTGCAAGACAATGCAAACCACTTTGGAAATCAGTCTGGAGGTTCCTCAGAAAACTGGGCATGTCACTTCCTGAGGACCCTGTTATAACGCTCCTGGGCATATATCCAGCTTAATTCTTTCTGATAACATATTTTCTGTTTATTTTTGTTAACATTTAAAATATGTATGTGGCATGAAAACTAAGCAGAAGATAGAATTTCTTTGTACTTATGACACCGTGATACTCTAGGCTTACCTCTACAGGTTGGTGAGGGTTTTATTGGAAGATGTAAGGTAACCTACAACTATAGCTGTGGAGCTTGATTCCTTAGAAGAACAAATCATTTGTCAGTGAAGTATTCTGAGATATGTCTTTCTGTTTAAAAAGAAGAAAATGGCAAGATGGCTTGAAATTATTCTTCTGGAATCTAGTTTTAAAATTTTACATCCCTTGTAGTTAATTTAGCATGAATGCTGTCTTAGTCAGGGTTTCTATTCCTGCACAAACATCATGGCCAAGAAGAAAGTTGGGGAGGAAAGGGTTTATTCAGCTTACAGTTCTGCATTGCTATTCATCACAAACGGAAGTCAGGACTGGAACTCAAGCAGGTCAGGAAGCAGGAGCTGATGCAGAGGCCATGGAGGGATGTTACTTACTGGCTTGCTTCCCCTGGCTTGTTCAACTTGCTTTCTTATAGAACCCAAGACCACCAGCCCAAGGATGGCACCACCCAAAATGGGCCCTCCCACCTTGATCACTAATTGAGAAAATGCCCCATAGCTGGATCTCATGGAGGCATTTCCTCAACTGAAGCTCCTTTCTCTGTGATAACTCCAGCCTGTGTCAAGTTGACACACAAAACCAGCCAGTACAAATGCAAACTCAAACAACTTGACAGGAATTCTCCACATGGCTTTGAGTACAGAGAACAAAACCCTAAGCTTCCCTAAATTGTTTAACACAGCAAAGGTTGTGATTGGAAATAGAATGCCCATCTACAATGTGGTTTAAATTGTAAATACTAGTGAGATAAAAACCAAGAAGAGTTCACAGTGGGGGTTGGGTAAATAGAGCATTGGTGATGAAAGTTTTAAAGCATGTTGGGATAACTCTACTGTACATTGAATTGGAATTATATAATATAATGGCAAGAAAATATGTGTGAGCCGGGTGGTAGTGGCCTTTAATCCCAGCACTTGGGAGGCAGAGGCAGGTGGACTTCTGAGTTCAAGGCCAGCCTGGTCTACAGGGTGAGTTCCAGGACATCCAGGGCTACACAGAGAAATCCTGTTTTGAAAACAAAACAAAACAAAACAAAAATATTAAGAAAATGTGTGTGACCTGAATCAAAGAAATGTGATAGTCCATCTACCTACATAAGAAAAAAGCCACAGTTTTCTTTATTTTCTGTGACTATAATATCATTACATCATTCCCCCTGCCATTTACTCCTTCCAAACCTTCCTTATATCCCCTTCTCTCTTTTAAATTCATGACCACTTTTTAAAAATTAAAAATTACATAAAAATTATCATTTATCATCTAACTAGATTGAGATATTCCCAGATATACAGATGTGGATATTTTTTAAATACAACCTTCTCAGTCTATATCATTTTTGTATGTTTTCAGGGTTGATCATTTAGTGTTGGGTCATTTAGTATTTCTCCCTCTATGCTCAATACTTCATAGCTTTTTATAACTCTTTGTCTAGGGATAAGGCCTTCTGAATTTACCCTAGAATTCACATTAGCATGTCTTTTGGCATTGCTCTTCTTTAGACCACGTTTAGGCAGTCATGTTAGTAAAATTTATGGGTGCAGATTCTGAAATTTCTAGAAGACAGTATTTCACAGCAAATTCCACATTCCTCTATCTCTTACAATCACAGATTTTGAAAACATTTTGAGATAGGGATTACATGAACCTGAGGCTGACCTTGAAATTACAGTGTAATCCAAGCTATTCTTGAATTCATAAGAACTGACACCTCAGTCTCTTGAGTGATGAAAATACAGTTGTGCACTACCATACCACTACCACACAATTAAGCACATTATATTCAGTCAGAACTTAGACGCAGTCTCCATCATGTGCATTTGACAAAGCCTCAAGTGCAAGAAAGAGAAGAAGGCAGATTTGCTCTTGGGAAATGGAAAGGGTGATAGGCTGAGACTATGGATATTGAGAAACTGGAAGCAGAGTAGAAGTAGAACACCCTATGGGATTAGTTAAAGGATCATATTTTGTTTTGTCTGCTTGTTCCTAGGGAAAGCATATGGAGCAAAAACATGTTAGGGAACCCATCACATTTTAATCAAATAAATCTGGAACAAATATCATAGAGATTGTGGTTTGTGGCAGGTTGCTGCAGACAATGGGCCAGAGTTTTAACTTGTATATAGTCTGACTATTGCTCATTTGTATTTTCACTTTCTTACATGAAACCTTGCTCTGACATTAAGTGTGTGAACCTACATGACCTATTTATATTTCTCACATACAAGTAAGAAATATGTACACATTCAGTACCAGGACAGCTTGTTAACATAAATTAGTGAGTAGACCACAACTTTAGGGAAGGAGAGAAAATAATAATGTATCATTTGTTCTTAGATATATTTCTGTCTTAGAACTATGCTGTGTACTAAGCCATGAATTCTTTTTAAAATTTATTCTGTTATTTATATCACAAATGTTGCCCCACCTCTTGGTTCCCCCTCCCAAAGTTCTTCACCCCATTGCCCCTCCCATTTGACTCTGAGAGGGTTATCCCCCTCCCCCCAGCATTCTCCTTCTCTGGAGCATCAAATGTCTACAAGACTAGGTGTATCTTCTCCCACTGAGGCCAGACAATGCATTCCTCTGTTATAGAAGTGCTGAGGTCCTTGGACCAGCCCATATATACTCTTTGGTTGGTGGCTTAGTCTTTGGGAGCTCCCAGGGGTCAAAAAGTTAGTTGACACTGTTGGTCTTCTTATGGAATTGCCATCCCCTTCAGTTCTTTCAGTCCTTCCCCTCTTTCATTGGAGTCCCCAACCTCAGTCCCAATGGTTGTCTATAAATATCTGCATCAGTCTCAGTCAGAAGCTAGTAGTGTCTCTCCTAGTACAGCCCCACCAGGCTCCTATCTGCAAGTACGACATGGAATCAGTAATTGTATCAGGGTTTGTGCCTGTCCATGGGATGGATGCCAAGTTGGGCCAGTCAATGGACATCAGTCAGGAATTCTTTTACAATGACAGTCTTAATAGCCATATACATACATATTAAAAAGCAAAGAAATCCTGATACATGCCACCATATGGATAATACTATGGATAATAATATGGATATATATGGATAAAAACTAACATATGACTTAGTCATTGTGACTATGAGTATGAATAAAAGGACTGGAAGAAGAAAACTGAAGAAAGAAAAAATAGGGTTGGAAGAATGAAAAGTAAGTATTGAGTAAAGAATTCCATTGGGAGGTGTTGATAATTGTGATGACAGCATAGCTCTGCATATGCCGTAAAATTTATAATTATAGATTTAAATTTAAACTTTTATTATTATTTTGTATTGTTGTATTAATGCACATATATATGAGGTATCTGTGTGAGTTAGGTATGTGTGTGCTATGGCACAGGTGTAGTGATCAGAGGACAGCTTTATGAAGACATTTCTCACCTTCTATCTTTTATCTACTTATATTTTAACACTGGGAAACTTTTCTGTTATTTTTTAATTTAAAATTTTTACTTTGAGAATTTCATGTACAAACACTGTGTTGCCAATATTTTTGCACCTTCTTCTCTCCCTTCAACTCCTCTTTTGCCTCTCTTACTGAGTCATGAACCCATGACCTTTTCTTCCCTGATTATTATTGTTAAATGCACACACACACACACACAACACACACACAACACACTTAGTTGATTTAGTATTCTTTTATGTACATGGATTTATGGCAGATCATTTGGGATTACATAACCACCATAGAGCTTATCCTGGAGAAAACCAATTCATCCTCTCTCAGCTGCCATTGAGTAAACCCCTACAGATCTCTGTAATAGTGCACCCTCAGCCCTGTTCTACTGAAAGGAGGTCTGTTGATAAGAGGTCTGAGCAATGTTTATTTGTGGATATAATGATAAGTATTTGGAATCCAATGAGAAACCATATTGGTTCATAAAAGTGAGCGTGCTGGGTTCTCCTTTCTGGTATATTACATTTCATGCAGTGGGTATTTGGTTAGGTCGACAGTACCATTATTGTATTCCTTACTATTCACTGGGGCTTAAATCCAATAAGACAGTTATTGCTTAGAATGCCATTCTTGTTCCTTTAGGGATATCTTGCCATTACTGGTCATTGTTATATTTCACAAGCATTATAGCCATATCAGAATATTAATTATTTCCCTTGGTGGCTGCATAGCACATTCTAATAGTATTAGATCTTGTCCTCAAGGAGGATACTCCCTGTGTCCAAAGTTTTTGGTGTTTTATCAACAGGACTGTGCTTTCAAGTACTGAGAGACAACCAGAGGCAGTGAACACAGCCTACATTGTTTTTGGAGACTCCTATATGCCACTGACCAAGAACTTGAAGGGAGATTTCAAAGGTCAGGTTTAGAGGGTTTTGTGAAATAGTCTATGGTCATGGAGAGTGTCAATATCACCCTCTATGGCATAACTCCATATTTATGGAGTTATATAATGTATATTACTTATCTCTCCTTCCTCCATCTACCTCATCACCCTTCTTCCACTTTCCCAAATTGATGCCCCATTTTGATTTTCATCTTTCTCTTTTCACAGAACATGTATTATATTATTCCCATTTGTAGAGCTACTTCCGTGCCCACGTCTTCCCTCCATTCTAATTCTAACAATTTCTTTGAGTCCTAGAAGTAAGAGTAATTTTGTTTCTTCCCATGATTTTCTTTGTTTTCTAAACATTTAGTTATGAATAGGTAAAATTGTTTTGGTTTTTCTTTTCCTTATTTTTCTTTAACTTATATATTATATATGCATAGAAGACACACACATACACACACACATATACACACACATACACAAACATTTAGGTTTACATGTTTTAAAAACCAAACACAGCTGTAGTTGCCTGACAAAACATTCTAATAAGCAGTGGGGAGTGGCCTACAGGTCAAGAGAAATTACCAGTTCAAGACTTCTAGAGAAGGGTGTTTTGTTTTTCTTTAAGGGTGTGACCCCTGGTAGCTCGTAGCTCCAGTGGATGGTCTAACATCTATGTGTATATGGAAAATATATACTGGATTTGGTGGTGCCCTTTGACACTAGAGTTGGATTTATACGGTTTGGCATTTGTCTGCTGAGTTTTTGTTTTGATTTGCTTCAGTACTTCCCCTCTATACCCTTGTACTCCTTTTAGAATAAGAATGCATATTCTGCGCTATGAGTGTTTAACATATGTAATTTGCTCTTTTACTTTACAGAGATAGTTATGAGATTTTCTTGATACTCAGATACTCTGAACTCTGAATTTTAAAATGTTGAGACTGAAAAACTGTGAGGCCTGTTAAAATTAGACTAAAGCTGTGAATCTTTTGGAGCCAAAGAATGAAATACAGTAATTTCAATGAGAAATATCCCCCCAAGCTCAGTTATTTAAATACCTGGTCCCCAGTTAGTGGTGTGTTCTTGATGTGGTTGTGGGGAGGTACAGCCTTCATAGAGGAAGTACATTACTGGGTTTAGTTTTTGATTGTGCATAAACTCATTCCACTTCCTATTTTCTGCTTCATGTTTGCAATTGAGCATGTGATTATTTTGCTTCCTGGTCCAAAATGTGCAAGCATGTCTCTTGCATCTTTATAGACCCCCCCTTAATCCATAGGCACAAATACACTCTTTTGTCTTTAAGTTGCCGTTTGTAATGGCATTTTAACTCAGCAAAGTAGACCTTTTTTTAGTTGTCTCTCTTCTTGAGATATTTAAGATTATGTACTCAAGGGTACAGACTCAAGAGTTATGATCCACAAACAGGAGAAAACATGAGGCATTAGCCTTTCAGGATCTGGGTTACCTCACTAAGTATATTTCCCAGTTATGTCTATTTACCTTCAAATGTAGTAATTCCTGTTTTCTTTACAGTTTAATAGTATTCTTCTATGTATATGTGTCAAATTTTCATTATCCATTGATCAACTGAAGAGTACTTAGGTTATTGCCCTTTATTAGCTATGGTGAATAGAGCAGCAATGAACATGGCTTAGCAAGTATTTGTAGTTTCTTCAAGCATCTATTGGTAGATGTATTGAGTTCTTTAAGCATATGACAAGGAGTGGTAGAACTGCATCATAAATTATATTTATATTTTAACATTTGGAAATTCTTTACATTTGTTTCCATAGCAGATTTAACAGTTTTCAGTTCCACCAACACTAAATAAAAACTCCCCTTTTCCTCCATCCTCACTAATATATGTTATGAATCATTTTTCTGACCTTAGCTATTCTGGTTGGAGTAAGGTAAAAGGTCAACATACTTTTTATTTGCGTTTACCTACTCACTAAAAGTGAAGAACACTTTTTAAATATATTCCATATCTACTGTGTGTCTTTTGGGATCTTTTGGCTTAAATTGGTTTCACATTTTTAAGAGGTCACTTTTTGGTTCTCCTTTTTTAGTTCTTTACATATTCTGGATATTAACCCTCTGCCAGATGTACAGGTGGTAAAATTTCCCCCTCACTCTGTCAGTTCTCTCTTTAACCAATTGTTTTGTTGCTTTCTAGAAGCCTTTTACTTGTATATGGTCTCATTTGTCAATTATTGGGTTAATGTTTAGCAAGTAGAGGCTTACACAGAAAGAAATTTCCTACATTTGTATCTTGTAGGATACTTTTCATATTTTCTTCTAGTAGTTACATATTTCAGGTAAGATGATGAAGCCTTTGATCCATTGGAGCTGATATTTGTGAAGGATCATATTTATGGCTCTAATTTCATTCTTCTACATATAGACATCATTTTTTCACAATACCATATATTTGTTGAAGGTGCTGTCTTTCTTCTTTTGCATGTTTTGTCATCTTTGTCATTTATCAGATGGGTATAATTACATGTACTCGCGCATGGTCTTCTATTTTCTTCAGTCAATTTACATATCTGTTTTTCTGCTAGTACTCTGAAGTATTTATGACCACCATTCTTTACTATATCTTGAGATCTGAAATGGTACTCCTTCAGGCACTGTTATTTTAGCTCATGATTGAATCAACATGGGATTTGTACTTATGTATAAATTTTATGAAGTTATTTATGTAAAGAATATAATGCCTGGAAATTCTGATGAGATTAGCCTGAATCTATAAGGTACTTTTAGTAAGATGAACGTAGTTAATCCATGAGCCTGGGAGAACTTCCCACCTTCTAGTGTCTTTCTCAATATCTTTATTCAGAGATGTTGCTTTTGATTATAGAGACCTCTCAACTCCTTGGTTTGATTTATTCTTAGACACTTAATCTCTCTTGAATGTGTCAAAAATCAGTGTATTTTCTTTTGTTAGCATGGACATAGAAGTGCTACCAACTTTTTGTAAATTCGTTTTTGTATCATGCCACATTTTGGAAAGTGTATACTGCTGTAATCTGGGGGGGATCACTTATTTATATATCAAGTGATTTACAAATAAAATCAACTGACATCTTCTTTTCTTATTTTTATCCCTTTAATTTACTTCCTTTCTTCTACTGCCCTAGCTAGTGCTTCCAGCACTATATTCAAAAGTAGTTGGGAGAGTTGATAGCTCTGTCACATTCTGAAGTTTTTCAAAATTTTCTCTATTTAGTTTGGTGTTTGGCTATGGGATTTTCACTTATAGTCTTATTTTGAGGACTGTTCTGTCAAGAGCTCTTTTCTAAGACTTCATCTTAAAGGTTCTTGAATCTTGTCAATGATCTTTTCTACATCTTTTGGTATGATCATGTAAGTTTTGTTTTTAAGTTCATTTACATAATTTATCACAATTATTAACTCATATACTTTAGGCCAGCTCTGTTTCATTGGCATAAAGCCAATTTGATCATTGTGACTGATTACCATTTAAAAATATACCTGTTTTCCGTTTGCAATTATTTTATTGAGAATTTTTATTATTATATTTGTCAGGGGTATTCTGCAGCTCTTTCTTTCTATCTTTCTTTCTTTCTTTCTTTCTTTCTTTCTTTCTTTCTTTCTTTCTTTCTTTTTTCTTCCTTTCTTTCCTTCCATTTTCTCCTATTCCTCCTACTGTTGCTCCTCCACCATTGTTTTCTTTATGTCTACCTGTTTTGAGTATTAAAGTAATACTCATAGTGTTTTATCTATTTGTACTTTTGATGCTAATTTGAGAAGTTTTGGTTGAAGCTGTTATTTGAAAATCGGATAGAATTCTGCTGAGACTCGCCCTGATTCTGGACTTTTTTTAGTTGGAAAGCTTTTTATTATTCTTTCAATTTTATTATGTTATGAGTCTGTTTATTTGCTAATTTATTCTTTTTTTATATTTTTATTTTATATATTCTTTGTTTACATTCCAAATGATTTCCCCTTTCCCGGATCCCCCCTCCCCATATGTCCCATAAACCTTCTTCTCTCCATCCCTTCTCCAATCACCTCCCTCCTTTTTCTCTGTCCTTATATTCCCTTCCCATGCTAGATCGATCCTTTCCAGGATCAGGACCCTCTCCATACTTCTTCATGGGAGTCATTTGTTATGCAATTTGTGCCTTGGGTATTCAGAGCTTCTGGGCTAATTAATATCCACTTATCAGAGATTGCATTCCATGTGTATTCTTTTGTGATTGGGTTACCTCACTTAGGATGATATTTTCCAGATCAAACCATTTGCCTAAAAATTTTGTGAATTCATTGTTTCTAATTGTTGAGTAGTATTCCATTGTGTAAATATACCACATTTTCTGTATCCATTCCTCCTTTGAGGGGCATCTGGGTTCTTTCCAGCTTCTGGCTATTATAAATAAGGCTGCTATGAACATAATGGAGCATGTGTCTTTATTGCATGCCGGGGAATCCTTTGGGTATATGCCCAGGAGTGGTATAGCAGGGTCCTCTGGAAGTGTCATGTCCAGTTTCTGAGGAACCTCCAGACTGATTTCCACAGTGGTTGTACCATCTTACAGCCCCACCAGCAGTGGAGGAGTGTTCATCTTTCTCCACATCCTCGCCAACACCTGCTGTCTCCTGAGATTTTGAGCTTAGCCATTCTGACTGGTGTAAGGTGAAATCTCAGGGTTGTTTTGATCTGCATTTCCCTAATGACTAAAGATGTTGAGCACTTCCTAAGGTGCCTCTCGGCCATCCGAATTTCTTCAGGTGAAAATTCTTTGTTAAGATCTGTATCCCATTTTTTAATAGCGTTATTTGGTTCCCTGGGGTCTAACTTCTTGAGTTCTTTGTATATATTGGACATTAGCCCTCTATCAGATGTGGGGTTGGTGAATATCCTTTCCCAATTTGATGGTTGCCGTTTTGTCCTTTTAACAGTGTCCTTTGCCTTACAGAAACTTTGTAATTTTATGAGGTCCCATTTGTCAATTCTTGATCTTAAAGCATAAGCTATTTGTGATCTGTTCAGGAACTTTTCCCCTGTGCCCATGTCCTCAAGGGTCTTCCCCATTTTCTTTTCTATTAGTTTCAGTGTGTCTGGTTTTACATGGAGGTCCTTGATCCACTTGGAGTGAAGTTTAGTACATGGAGATAAGAATGGATCAATGCGCATTCTTCTGCATGCTGACCTCCAATTGATCCAGCACCATTTGTTGAAAAGGCTATCTTTTGTCCACTGGATGTTTTTGGCACCTTTGTCAAAGATCAAGTGACCATAGGTGTGTGGGTTCATTTCTGGATCTTCAATCCTGTTCCATTGATCTGCCTGCTGGTCACTGTACCAATACCATGCAGTTTTTAACACTATTGCTCTGTAGTATTGCTTGAAGTCAGGGATACTGATTACCCCAGAATTTCTTTTGTTGTTGAGAATAGTTTTAGCTATCCTAGATTTCCTGATATTCCAGATGAATTTGAGAATTGCTTTTTCTAACTCTGTGAAGAACTGAGTTGGGATTTTGAATCTATAGATCGCTTTTGGCAAGATGGTCATTTTAACTATATTAATCCTGACAATCCATGACCATGGCAGATTTTTCCATTTTCTGAGGTCTTCTTCGATTTCCTTCTTCAGAGACCTGAAGTTCTTCTCATATAGATCTTTCACTTGTTTGGTTAGAGTCACACCACGATACTTTATATTGTTTGTGGCTATTTTGAAGGGTGTCGTTTCCCTAACTTCTTTCTCAGCCTGCTTATCCTTTCAGTATAGGAAGGCAACTGATTTGCTTGAGTTGATTTTATAACCAGCCACTTGCTGAAGTTGTTTATCAGCTGTAGAAATTCTCTGGTGGAGGTTTTCGGGTCACTTAAGTAGAATATCATGTCATCTGCAAATAGTGATAATTTGACTTCTTCCTTTCCAATTTGTATCCCCTTGACCTCCTTATGTTGTCTAATTGCTCTAGCTAGAACTTCAAGTACTATATTGAAAAGATATGGAGAGAGAGGACAGCCTTGTCTAGTCCCTGATTTTAGTGGGATTGCTTCAAGTTTCTCTCCATTTAGTTTGATGTTGGCTACTGGTTTGCTATATATCGCTTTAACGATGTTTAGGTATGGACCTTGAATTCCTGTTCTTTCCAATACTTTTAGCATGAAAGGATGCTGGATTTTGTCAAATGCTTTTTCTGCATCTAATGAGATGATCATATGGTTTTTTTCTTTGAGTTTGTTTATGTAGCGGATAGCATTGATGGATTTCCTTATATTGAACCATTCCTGCATCCCTGGGATGAAGCCTACTTGATCATGGTAGATGATTGTTTTGATGTGTTCTTGGATTCTGTTGGCAAGAATTTTATTAAGTATTTTTGCATCAATATTCATAAGAGTAATTGGCCTGAAGTTCTCTTTCTTTGTTGGATCTTTGTGTGGTTTTGGTGTCAGCGTAATTGTGGCTTCATAGAACGAGTTGGGTAGAGTTCCTTCTGTTTCTATTTTGTGGAATAGTTTGAATAGTATTGGTGTTAGGTCTTCTATGAAGGTCTGATAGAACTCTACACTGAAGCCATCTGGTCCCGTGCTTTTTTTGGTTGGGAGACTTTCTATGACCCTTTTTATTTCTTCAGGTGTTATGGGACTGTTTAGTTGATCTATTTGATCCTGATTTAGTTTTGGTGTCAGATATCTGTCTAGGAAAATGTCCATTTCCTCCAGATTCTCCAGTTGTGTTGAGTATAGGCTTTTGTAGTAGGATCTAATGATTTTTTGAATTTCCTCAGGTTCTGTTGATATATAGAATGTTCTCTATATATCTGTTAAATCTAATTGGTCCAAAGCTTCAATTAATTTCATTGTGTCCCTGTTTAGTTTCTGTTTTCCTGATCAGTCCATTGAGGAAAGTGCAGTGTTGAAGTCACCCACAATTATTGTATTATGTGCAATGTGTGCTTTGAGCTTTAATAAAGTTTCTTTTACGAAAGAGGGTGCCCTTGCATTTGGAGCATAGATGTTCAGGATTGAGAGTTCTTCTTGTTGCATTTTTCCTTTGACCAGCAAGAAGTGTCCCGCAGAGTCTCTTTTGATGACTTTGGCTTGAAAGTCAATTTCATCTGATATTAAAATGGCTACTCCAGCTTGTTTCCTGAGACCATTTGCTTGTAAAATTGTCTTCCAGCCTTTTACTCTAAGGTAGTGTTTGTCTTTGACCCTTAGGTGTGTTTCCTGTAAGCAGCAAAATGTAGGGTCCTGTTTACGTATCCAGTCAGTTAGTCTGTGTCTTTTTATTGGGGCATTGAGTCCATTGATGTTAAGAGATATTAAGGAATAGTGATTGTTACTTCCTATCATTTTTGACGTTATTTTTTAAATTTGATTGCTTAACTTATTTGGGTTTGATGAAAGAAGGTTACTATCTTGCTTTTTCCAGGGTGAAGTTTCCCTCCTTGTATTGGTGTTTTCCTCCTATTATCCTTTGTAGGGCTGGGTTTGTGGATAGATATTGGGTAAACTTGATTTTGTCATGGAATATCTTAGTTTCTCCATCTATGGTGATTGAGAGTTTTGCTGGGTATAGTAGTTTTGGCTGGCATTTGTGTTCTTTTAGAGTCTGCATGAGATCTGGCCAGGATCTTCTAGCCTTCATAGTCTCAGGTGAAAAGTCTGCTGTGATTCTGATAGGTCTTCCTTTATATGTTACTTGGCCTTTATTTCTTACTGCCTTTAATATTCTTTCGTTGTTTACTACATTTTGGTGTTTTGA
Organism: Apodemus sylvaticus; assembly: GCF_947179515.1. NCBI lineage: Eukaryota > Metazoa > Chordata > Mammalia > Rodentia > Muridae > Apodemus > Apodemus sylvaticus. Next base: position 57,789,263 of record NC_067495.1, on the reverse strand, counting down.
TTATTATGTGATGAGAAGTATTTCTGTTCTGATCCAGTCTGTTTGGAGTTCTGTAGGCTTCTTGTATATTCATGGGCATCTCTCTCTTTAGGTTAGGGAAGTTTTCTTCCATAATTTTATTGAAGATATTTGCTGGCCCTTTAAGTTGTAAATCTTCACTCTCATCTATGCCTATAATCCTTAGGTTTGGTCTTCTCATTGTGTCCTGGATTTCCTGGATATTTTGGGTTACAAGCTTTTTGCATTTTGCATTTTCTTTAACTGTTGAGTCCATGGTTTCTATGGTATCTTCAGCATCTGAGATTCTTTCTTCTATCTCTTGTATTCTGTTGTTGATATTTGCATCTATGTCCCCTGATTTCTTCCCAAGTCTGTCTCCCTTTGAGTTTTCTTACTTCTGATTTTAGATCCTGGATGGTTTTGCTTAGCTCCTTCACTTGCTTGTTTGTGCTGTCCTGTAATTGTTTAAGAGATTTTTGTGTTTCCTCTTTCATGACCTCAGCCTGTTGACCAAAGTTCTCCTGTATTTCTTTAAGTGTTTTTTGCGTTTCCTCATTATTGGCTTTTGTATTCTCCTGGATTTCTTTCAATGATTTTTGTGTTTCCCTTGCAAGGGCTTCTAACTTTTGATCCATTTTCTCCTGAATTTCTTTAAGTATGTCCTTCATGTGTTCCTGTACCAGCATCATGACCAGTGACTTTAAATCCAAATCTTGTTTTACTGGTGTGATGGGGTATCCAGGACATGCTGGTAGAGGAGAATTGGGTTCAGATGTTGCCATATTGCCTTGATTTCTGTTAGTGACGTTCCTGCCTTTGCCTTTTGCCATCTAGTTCTCACTGGTGTTAGTTGGTCTTATCAATGCTGGACTCACCAGTGCAAGCTCCTCTTCCCAGGTGGCCTCTGGTGCACAGCTGACCACCTGCACTGCCTGGAGACAGGGTGCTGTTGCCCAGGCTGTTCAGATCCTGAAGCAGGCACCTGAAGGCTCCTGCTGGGGCCTGCTGGATTCACCAGAGCACACTGACTTCTCCCAGCTGGCCGCCTGGAAGCCCCTCTTGCCTCTTGCAAGACCTGGAGATGTGGCGTTGCTGTCCAGGCTGATCTGGATCCAGAAGCAGAGAGGTCTGAGGGCTCTCACCAGAGGCCTCAGGACTTGAATCTAAGCTCCGTGCCACTGGAGCAAGCTGTGCTGTGCCTAATTTATTCTTAATTTATCTTTGGTAGTTTAGATGAATTTAGACATTTATCAATTTCATTTAGGTTTCTAAACTTAACAAAGTATGCATTTTTAAAGTATTTTCTTATAGTACCCTGAATTTCTTTTGTGTTTGTGGCACTGTCTCCTAGTTTAACTCTTATACAGCTAATTTGGATTTCCCTTTCTTTGTGTTGGGCCAAGAATTTATGGAGACAAAGAAGTATACTTGATTCTCATCAAGTGAACAATTATCCAAGAAGACATCTTAACTATATATACATCAAACTCTTTCACCCAATTTCAGAAAACATACGGTATCAAACCCTCTGGGGCACATTCCAACCAGAACCCCACCAGAGCTCCCAGGGACTAAGCCATTAACCAAGGAGTACACATGGCTCCAGCTGCATAAGTAGCAGAGGATTGCCTTGTAAGGCATCAATGGGAAGAGAGGTCCTTGATCTTCTTAAAACCCACCGAGTCTACTTTGTACTGTCTGTGCATACATATAGGCCCCATCCACTGGAGGTGGCCAGCCTATTGTCCATCATACACAGTAAGAAAACTGATAGTTTCCGTCCTCCAGCTATTATCATGTGCTAATAGCTTCTTCCCTAGTGGTTGGATTTTTGTGATCCCCTTTCCAATTCATTCTAGGGTTTTAATTGGTTCAGTCATATGTGCATCTTGTGCATACTTTCTCAGCTGCTGTGAGTTAGTGTCCAATGGCCTTCTCATATCTGGAAAATGCTGTTTCAAAGAAATCTTCTACTACCTCTGCAATTTGCATTATTTCTGTCTCCCATTCCACACTGATCTCTGAATTATGGGGAAAGGCGTGGGTTTAAGTTGGGTTTCTGTTCCTCTAATAAATACCAAGACCAAAGGAACTTGGGGAAGAAAAAGTGTATTTAATATTCCATCTTGCAATCCATTGTTAAAGAATGCCTGGCGGGAGTTTGAAGCAGAAATTATGAAATAACACTTGTCCCTGACTTAATCTCAGCTTGATTTCATATGTAGCCAACTCCCAACTGTCCAGGAAAGGTACTACTCACAGTTGACTGTGCATTCCCATATTAATTGACAAACAGGAAAATGCCCTACACATATGCCAACAAGCAATTCTTCAACTAAAAATCCCTCTCCCTAGGTGTGTGAAGTTGACAGTCAAAATTAGCCATCATCAGTGTGAGGCAGATATCCCATTTGGGGCTGAACAATTTAACATCTCTGATTCTTTTCAAGTGGATCAAATATAATTCTCTATATTAGTCAACATCTAATACATAATGAAGTTTCCCAGATGAGGGTTAATAGTCACAATAAAATATAGTTATAAAGTAGAATGTTTAGGGGAAATTTTTTAGTAATATGTCCATTAAGCAGAATAACAGAAATAGGGTCTTCCTTAAAGTCTAAATCCTACCCATATTGTGAAGTGGGCCTTGATGTGATAAGAAGGAAGTTGATACCTGCCATAATATTTATGTGACTACTGCATCCTGAGTCTGTCTTGCAAGCTATCTCATTACTATAGTTTTCAGGGTTCACATCTGAGTAAGAATGCTGACAAATTGTGTTCTCCAGTAGCATAGCTAACAATTAGGGTCAAATTTTTCAGGTCAATATCAGATTGGTACTAGCACAAAAAATATAATAATATAAGCAGAATATAATAAAAAAAACCCAGATAAAGCTATGGACATAGTGTAACCAGAATGTCCAACTTAGTGTAAGGTGTAGAGGAATCTTAGTCCAGCAATATGGCTGCTCTGGCATGGATCACATCCAAAGACCCTCTAGGTCTGTATGATCTTCAATCCCTCTGACTGGAATACAGATACATACTTGCCATGTTGTTTATACTCTACAAATAATTGCATTAAAATAATTATAGAAAATGACCCCAGATGATACATGTTTGCTATACCTTACTTTAAATGGTAGAGCATAAATATTATTAGAATGTGAGATACTACATATTGTACATTGTAATATGATTTTAGAAGAAAAATGATAGAAATTATACAAACTGATATATTCTGCTACAATACAAACATATCAAAAATTGAAACTTAAAGTGTTCAAAGAGCCTCCAGGGAGAAAAGAGAAAATCAGATCTATGTGAAATGAGTATGAGATAAATTATCCAATTAGAAGAGAAAAAAATGTCATAAATGAATAAACTTATTGAGAATGAATAAGTGAAATAAATTGCATACTCTGGCAGCTTCATAAGAAGAAGAATTATAAAATTGTAGAAAGTTTATTCATAGACTTCCCAAGTCTAAAATAGAAATAGACTTTCAGATAGGAATCCTACAAGCCTATAAATAGACTGGAGATGAAATCATTGTGCAGGATCATTTTGATTAGCGTTAAAGTGAAAAGCAAATGGAATTTTAAAAGTGGCATAATGTATAAGTGAACATTTCCTTTGATATATCATATGTATGATATAGATATATATCAATAGAGAGATAACTCATTATAGACCCTATATGCCGAAAGTTAGTCACAAGTTATTGATAGGTATTCTCCACTGACAAAATGAGCCAATCCAAGCCAAATTAAAATATAAAAACAGATTTATTTGGGCAGTTCTAGGGTGAGTTCACCTACTACACAAGAGAGGAGTCATTGAAGTCACCAGAGTGAGACAGAACAGAGAGGGAAAAGAAAGAAAAAAAAATGCATGGGCAGAGAGGAAAGAGAGGAGAGAGATAAAACACAGGAAGCAAAATAATCTGGTTTATTTATTGAAGAACCTCTAGGGGAGATGAAGCCAATCTTCTGAACTGGAAAGTTAAAAGTAGAGGGCAGGTATACTACCCATACCCCATAACATATAGGTTCTGAGGGCTTCTGGGAATTCCTGAAGGTCAGGTCTGCTTTGGTATGTAAAATATACATCTCAGCCATTTGTAGCCAGTTGGATCTGATCTATTTAACAGTACAGAAAGGTTAAGATTTTGATCAAGAATACTATATCCTGAAAACCTAAACAGCTATGGAGCATGTAAAACTGCAAAGATAAATATATAGCCATATAGAATAAAATAGAAATGATATCATATAGATCATATGAAACTAGAGCACAAAAGTAAGAAAAAAAAAAGGAAATACTAAGAGTAATTAGCCAGGCATGGTGGTACACCTTTAATCTCAGTACTAGGGAGGCAAATACAGGCACATCTCTGATATATATATATATATATATATATATATATATATATATATATATATATATATATGTGTGTGTGTGTGTGTGTGTGCGCGCGCGCGCGCGTGTGTGTGTGTGTGTGTGTGTGTGTGTGTGTGTATAATGAAAATGAAAAAAAACCAGTAGACTCAGTAAATAATCTATCTAATTTTATTCACTTTCAGACAGATTGATTGCAGTTGAATCTGAATTACTTTTGCAGCTATTTCCTCAAGTACAACTGGTTTTACTCAATGGGTTCTACATCAAATGTTATATGTATTCTATCAGAGACACATTTCAAAATTAATTTCTCTTGCTTTATTTACTAAAACTTAATGGTTTTGTATTTTTTTCAAAATTTCATACATGTATATAATGTATCATAATCACGCTCACCCAAAAATTCCTCCCTTCATCTTCTCACCAAGGCCTACTGTTGTATAACAATGGCTAAGATCAAAGCCCTCCATTTTGAATAGAATCTCATTAAAACACAGGGTGTTTACAGGGAGGTCAAATACTCTATTCTGCAAGGAGGAAGCTCCTTAAATCTCATTAACAACTCAATAATTGAAAGAACCATACATACTAGACCTTTCCTCCCCCAAGTATACTTATAAAAAGTAAAGACTGCTGAGAGACACTAGTATAGAAACAGTATAGAAGTCACTACTACAGCCTAATAGCTTAAAAACAACTAGAAAGTCCAACAAAATAAAAAAATCGAACACTTCAATTAGTGTACCACAAAAAAAAAAATGCAATAAAGGGAAAACCTTAGGCCCTGAAACTAGAGAGAACCACATATAACAGGAGATCACAATTTGTAGTAGTCTAAATCTAAAAGCAGAAATAACAATTAGAGCCAGTATGAGATTGGAAAAACTTAAATAGAGTTGAGTTATTGGAAATTCAAGTAGACAAATTTGTGGGTTTAGAATTCAGTGAGGATCCCCGTATATCGTTGAATTTTAATTCTTGTAACTACCATGCATTGGCGGGAAGAATAGAGAAAAGTTGCCACAAGCATCTAGTGGTCAGAAGGAAGAAATTGTCTTTTAAAATACATTTGGAGAAAGACAACAATAAAAAGAAATTGTTTTGCCAGATTTTAATATAGTATGATTTTTCTTTGCACTTACATAGTATAAAGGAATCGAAAAATCCAAATCCACGCTGTTCTAGACTTCTGTGTGGAGATTGAAAATCTACAACAGCAATTCCCTTCATTCATCTTGTTCCACTAAAGGTAACTAATAATCTTAAGGTATTTGAGAAGTTCACAGCTGAGGGGAATACCTTATTAACAGGCTGAAACACCATTGTGGAAGAACATAATATTTTCTCTCTTTTCATGAATCATTACTAAATGTTTCTTTTTCAGAGCTCCTTCTGGGTTACAGCGAAAAGCTATATGACTTACTATACATCTGGAAGAGTCAAAAGCATGCTAACAAACTCAGAAAATACATAAGACTAGCATAAATGTTGAAATACTGAGTCTCTGGCAGGCCTAGCTGGTAAGATATTTTTTCATCAGTTGCTATTATTTACCTCACAAATTTATTAAAGATTACCATAAAAACATTCAAAGACATCTATATGATATGCACTAACAAAGTGAAAACTTTTAACAATGAGTTAGAAAGCATTTCTATTTTAGAATAGGAAATAGTTCTTTCCTCATTGGGTGGTTGTTGATGCACAGACTCACAATTTGTTAAAGAATTGACGGTTGAATATTCAGCTTCCTAAGGCTCAGGAAACATTGTTAAAGAGGAAGCAGGAAGAATGTAAGAGTTTGAAAGGTACAAAACCAAGCTATTGGACTCATGAAATCACAACAAATGTGGTTACCCATTCTGAATGGCTTGGGAGGTCTTATTTTTTTCCATGGGGAAATACTGGAAGTTTGTAGTAGCTAGAGTAAAGAAAGGCAATAGTTAGTTGACACTAGTTAGCTGCTCATATTCTAGAAAATAATTTCTGCCAGTGTTCATATACACAATCTTAAATTCAAGTTGGTCAAGTTGGTGGATCATGAGAGAAAGAGAGAGAAAGAGAGAGACAGACAGAGAGACAGAGACAGAGGCAGACACAGAGACACAGAGACAGAAAGACAGAGATAGAGACAGACACACAGAGAGAGACAGAGACAGAAAGACAGAGACAGAGACAGAGTCAGAGTCAGAGTCAGAGATGAAATGAGGAAACATTCTTGACAAAAGGGTTTAAAGATCATACACAGGCTGGTAGGAGACCCCAGCACATATGTAGCAGAGGTGTACCTCAGTCTCCATGTGACTCATCCAACAACCCTACTACTGTGGATTCAGTTCCCAACAGGGTTGCCTTGTCTGGTCTCAGTGGGAGAGGATGTGCTTAATTCTGCAGATACTTGATGTGTCAGCATGGGGAGGATACCAAGGGGTAAGTGCCCTTCTCAGAGGAGAAGAGGAGGGGGAGGGACTCAGTGAAGGGGGACTAGGAAGAGGAACAGCATTTGAGAAGCTAATTAATTAATTAATTAATTAAGGAAGATATGGTTTAGCAGAATTTCCATATAGATAAGGAGAATAATAAAAGTAAATGTTATCAAAACACCATATACATGTCTAAATTGTCAAAGTAAAAATTGAAATAAAAGAAAAATTAAGGCTGACATATAACTAAAATGTTAAAACTCAATAGTAATATTTAATAACATTATTACATAAAAGAGAATCATAAATCACTGAATTCAGAATGATTACTAACAATTCTCTAGTTAAAAAAAACATAAACTAAATTTGTGCAGAAAGGAGTGAAGAAAGCTTAAAATACAAGAGGCAAAACAATTAATGACATTTCCTCACCCAACTGACATATCAATGGATATATGCTTCATAATACTTAGCATAGCTATAAAATCCAGATGTTCATTAACAAATTAATAGAAATTAAGAAAGTATAGTAAAACTACACAGTTGGGTGGTATTGAGTATTTAGAAAGGTGATAATCATGTAACATGCACCAACACTATGGATGAACTAGACATTGCTCTATGTGCAGCAATTTAGACATTCTGTGAGATTCCACTTATGAGGTACATGAAGAAGATTACATGAACAGAGAATTGGTGATATATCACAGAATGCAGTAAAGATGTTATTCTTTAAATGCAAAGCTTTATTTATGTAAGATATACTAGTGTAGAGACCAAACGCAGAGTTCACAATATTGTATTATAAACTTAAAATTAGACCTCACATTAAATGTTCACAGAATGTCTTAAGGTTTTACTGCTATGAACAGCTACCCTGACCAAGGCAACTCTTATAAGGACAACATTTAATTGGGGCTGGCTTACAGGTTCAGGGGTTCGATCTACTATCATCAAGGTGGCATCTAGGTAGGCATGGTGCAGGAACTGAGGGTTTTACATCTTCATCAGAAGGCTGCTAGCAGAATACTGACTTCCAGGCAACTAGGTTGAGGTTCTTTTTTTTTTTTTTTTGATATATTTCTTATTTACATTTCAAATGATTTCCCCTTTTCTAGCTCCCCACTCCCCAAAAGTCCCATAAGCCCTCTTCCCTCACCCTGTTCTCCCACCCACCCCTTCCCACTTCCCTGTTCTGGTTTTGCCCCATACTGCTACACTGAGTCTTTCCAGAACAAGGGGCCACTCCTCTGTTATTCTTGTACCTTATTTGATGTGTGGATTATATTTTGGGTATTCCAGTTTTTTAGGTTAATATCCACTTATTAGTGAGTGCATACTATGATTGATCTTTTGAGACTGGGTTACCTCACGTAGTATGATGTTCTCCAGCTCCATCCATTTGCCTAAGAATTTCATAAATTCATTGTTTGTAATGGCCAAATAGTAATTCATTGTGTATACAAACCACAATGTTTACATCCATTCTTCTGTTGAGGGATACTTGGGTTCTTTCCAGCATCTGGCAATTATAAATAGGGCTGCTATGAACATAGTGGAACATGTATCCTTATTACATGCTGGGGAATCCTCTGGGTATATGCCCAGGAGTGGTATAGCAGGATCTTCGGGAAATGAGGTGTCCAGTTTTCTGAGGAACCGCCAGACTGATTTCCAGAGTGGTTGTACCAATTTGCAACCCCACCAGCAGTGGAGGAGTGTTCCTCTTTCTCCACATCCTTGCCAACACCTGCTATCTCCTGAGTTTTTAATCATAGCCGCTCTGAATGGTGTAAGGTGAAATCTCAGGGTTGTTTTGATTTGCATTTCCCTAATGACTAATGAGCATTATTTAAGGTGCTTCTCAGCCATCCGAAGTTCTTCAGGTGAAAATTCTTTGTTTAACTCTGTACCCCATTTTTAATAGGGTTATTTCATTTTCTGGGGTCTAACTTCTTGAGTTCTTTGTATATATTGGATATTAGCCCTCTATCGGTTGTAGGGTTGTTGAAGACCTTTTCCCAATTTGTTGGTGGCTGATTTGTCCTTTTGATGGTGTCCTTTGCCTAACAGAAACTTTGTAATTTAATGAGGTCCCATTTGTCAATTCTTGATCTTAGAGCATATACTATTGGTTATCTGTTCAGAAACTTTCCCCCTGTACCGATGTCCTCAAGGGTCTTCCCCAGTTTCTATTCTATTAGCTTCAGGGTGTCTGGCTTTATGTGGAGGTCCTTGATCCATTTGGAGTTGAGCTTAGTACAAGGAGACAAGAATGGATCAATTCGCATTCTTCTGCATGCTGACCTCCAGTTGAACCAGCACCATTTGTTGAAAAGGTTATCCTTTTTCCATTGGATGTTTTCAGCCCCTTTGTCGAGGACCAAGTGGCCATAGGTGTGTGGTTTCATTTCTGGATCTTCAATCCTGTTCCATTGATCCGCCTGTCTGTCACTGTACCAATACCATGCAGTTTTTAACACTATTGCTCTGTAGTATTGCTTGAGGTCAGGGATACTGATTCCCCCCAGAATTTCTTTTGTTTTTGAGAATAGTTTTAGCTATTCTGGGTTTTTGGAATTCCAGATGAAGCACAACATACCCAAATCTTTGGGACACAATGAAAGAAGTGCTAAGAGGAAAACTCATAGCCCTGAGTGCCTCCAAAAAGAAAATGGAGAGAGCATACACTAGCAGCTTAACTACACACCTGAAAGCCCTGGAACAAAAAGAAGCCAATTCCCCCAGGAGGAGTAGAAGACAGGAAATCATCAAACTCAGGGCTGAAATCAATCAAGTGGAAACAAAGAGAACCATACAAAGAATCAACAAAACCAGGAGCTGGTTCTTTAAGAAAATCAACAAGATAGATAAACCCTTAGCCAGACTGACCAAAGGGCACAGAGAAAGTATCCAAATTAACAAAATTAGAAATGAAAAGGGGGATATAACAACAGAAACTGAGGAAATCCAAAAAATCATCAGATCCTACTACAAAAGCCTATACTCAACACAACTGGAGAATCTGGAGGAAATGGACAATTTCCTAGACAGATACCACATACCAAACTTAAATCAGGACCAAATAGATCAACTAAACAGTCCCATAACCCCTAAAGAAATAGAAGGGGTCAGAGAAAGTCTTCCAACCAAAAAAAGCACAGGGCCAGATGGTTTCAGTGCAGAATTCTATCAGACCTTCAAAGAAGACCTAACACCAATACTCTTCAAACTATTCCACAAAACAGAAACAGAAGGAACACTACCCAATTCCTTCTACGAAGCCGCAATTATGCTGATACCAAAACCACACAAAGATACAAGAAAGAAAGAGAACGTCAGACCAATTTCCCTTATGAACATCGATGCAAAAATACTCAATAAAATTCTTGCCAACTAAATCCAAGAACACATAAAAAGATCATCCACCATGATCAAGTATGCTTTATCCTGGGAATGCAAGGTTGGTTCAATATACAGAAATCCATCAATGCAATCCACTACATAAACAAACTCAAAGAAAAAAACCACATGGTCATTTCATTGGATGCTGAAAAAGCATTTGACAAAATTCAGCATCCTTTCATGCTTAAAGTCTTGGAAAGAACAGGAATTCAAGGCCCATACCTACACATAGTAAAAGCAATATACAGCAAACCGGTAGCCAGCATCAAACTAAATGGAGAGAAAATTCAAGCAATCCCACTAAAATCAGGGACTAGACAGGGCTGCCCACTTTCTCCTTATCTTTTCAATATTGTTCTTGAGGTACTAGCTCGGGCAATTCGACAACATAAGGAGGTCAAAGGGATTCAAATTGGAAAGGAAGAAGTCAAACTACCATTATTTGCAGATGATGTGATAGTCTACCTAAGTGACCCAAAAAACTCCACTAGAGAACTCCTACAGCTGATAAACAACTTCAGCCAAGTGGCAGGTTATAAAATCAACTCAAGCAAATCAGTAGTCTTCCTATACACAAAGGATGAGGAGGCTGAGAAAAAAATTATGGAAATGACCCCCTTCACAATAGCCACAAACAGTATAAAGTACCTTGGCGTGACTCTTACCAAACATGTGAAAGATCTGTATGACAAGAAGTTCAATACTCTGAAGAAGGAAATGGAAAAAGACCTCAAAAAATGGGAAAACCTCCCATGCTCATGGATTGGTAGGATTAATATAGTTAAAATGGCAATTTTGCCAAAAGCAATATACAGATTCAACACAATACCCATCAAAATTCCAACTCAATTCGTCACAGAGTTAGAAAGAGCAATTCTTAAATTCATCTGGAATAGGTTGAGGTTCTTAAAGCCCACACCCACAGTGACACACCTACCCCAACAAGGTCACACCTCCAAATAGTACCACTCCCTGGACCAATCATATTCAAACCATGACACAGTGCCTCAAAACGGAGGTCTATCTATTATTAAGACTCAAACTTTGATTTACGGGAATAATAAAAAAAAATAAGTGTAAAGCAATCCAACAAAATAACAAAACTAGAGAAGAAATCATTTTTTATTCCAAATGTTCCATAGATTTGGCCCTGTTAATTCAGAAAAACTAAGATCTGACACAAATTACTGACATTACACATGAAGAAAGGACATCACTACAGATTCCTTTAATATTATAACAAATAAGATTATAACAAATATTATTTTGAACAGTTTTATGAGTCCTTTTTTATTAATGGTTTTTATTTGAAGGAATTATGAAGGTATCATGGAAGAAATACATCATTGGTGCTTAATGGCATAGTCTGGAGCCTAAGATGTGTCTCTAGTACTAGCTGGCTGTGCAACTTCAGGTAAGTTATTTGAACACATTTGTTTTTATTCTTTTCTTTTCTCTTATTTTCTTCTTTTCACTTCTTATGATTCTTGTCTCTTATAATATATCCTGTTAGCAGTTTTTTCCTCTTTTTTCTCTTTCCAGTATAAGGGTCCATGATTTGCCATGAATTGCTGGACTCAAATAGTAAAGAGGGTTTTTTACTACAGAAGTCCAGAATGCTAAGGTCTCCCATTACCAAGATAGACACCCAAGGTCGCTTGCAGGCCTGATTTAAAGCACATTAGGGGATTCTAAGACCCCATCTCTAGGAACATTCTATTACTAGGATGGGACTGGAAATTTGCTAGAAACTGCTACTGACCCATTGTCCTTGCCTTAGGGCAAGTGGCTGGGCAGGTTCTGAGACCTGGAATTGCCTGGTCTTGCCCACTTCTTGGAAGCAGAGATTTATGCCTGAACTGCCAATTTGAAGCTTGTCTTGGAGTCAGCCTACCTCACCAGTTCCTCCCCACATCCTCTCCTATCTGCAGCCACTTACTTTTTGTCTCCCATTACAAATGAAAGGTTTCTAAGAGATAATGTCTAAAAACAAGACAAAATAAAATATAATAAGATAGAACAAAAACCATCTCATCAAGGCTGGACCAGGCCACCCAACAGAAAGAAAGAACCCCAAGAGCAGGACTAACCATCCAGAGCCATGACAGTGTCCATGGTACATGCTGTGGCTGAGGTCCATCTTGATATCTATAGTCTGTAATGCTACTGAAGGCCACGTGGATGTTTGTGGTCCATGCTGCCACCAGAAACCATGTAGAATCCATGATTTATGCTGCTGCTGACTGTAAAGGACAAGGAAGTTTCTTTTGCAGTGATATCAATAACTGTAGACTCACAATTGACAATGAGAGATATAGAAGGTTTCTGTGACCACCTGACCTCCCAACCCCAACTCCTAAAATAGAAACAATATAAACAAGAAGTCATTGAAGAGAACTAAAAAACAATTGTGATAGAGATGGTAAAGTATATAGCTCTTCACCTTTAATGTCTTCAAGTGATGGTGGGGAAGGACTCAGTTTTCTTTAAGAGGCTAGACACTTAAATTTTGACATTGTTCCAGTGAGTATATAAGCCATGCAAAACAGACCTGATAGTTTTTCTTTTCTTCTTTCTTTTTCTTGGTGGAGTTCACAAGGATGGGGGGGGTGGACTTGGGAGGACTAGGAAGTGAGTGCGTTTGGGAGTGCATAATGTGAAATTAATTAAAAAATATGTTGGAAGAAAAAGGAATCCGAGGCTGGTTCAGACCTGGGTTGGCACTGTGCTTACTACTTCAGTCTCCTTAAGTTCATATAAACGTGGTCCATGTTGACTTAGATGGCCTTGATCTCCTGATCAAGTGGATCTTCCATCTACTATGGCCCTTACACGCTGCATCCTCTTCTGCTGGGTTTCCTAAGATTTGAGAAGAGGTATTTGATGAAGACTCAGTATTTAGAGCCTAGTGTTCCAAGGATAGACACTCTCTGTTTCTTTCTCAGGAACTCAGTCTCTCTGTCTCTGTCGCCCTCTCCCTTCCTTCCTCCATTCTTCCCTCCATCCTTCTCTCTTTCTCCCTTTCTCTCTTGCTATACTGTCTGGCTGTGGATCTCTGCATCATTGATTCTAGTATGCCAGTATGATGAAGGGGGAGGTTTTTATGATGTGATGATGACTGAATAAGGCACTATTCTTCGGTCTTTATTCTCTGTAACATGGTCACCCAAGCAGTGTGAGGTATTGGTTCCATCTTATGGAGTGGATCTTAAGTTGACTCTGTCATGGTTGGCTACTTCCACAAGTTCTGTGTCATAATTGCCAAAGCATATCTTATAGATAAGTCATATTGTAGGTCAAAGTTCTTCTTCTTCTTTTTTTTTTTTTTTTCCTGAGTTAGAGTTAGTGTTCATGTTTATCTTTTGGTAGCCTGCAAAAGTACTTTCCAGCACCAGAGGCACTAGAATGTAATGTTGAAGATTCCACATATACACTCTCTCAACTTCTCTAAGTTGAATGAGTTGTGTAGGTGTGGTACTCAGCAAGGGAACCCCACTGTCAGTTTCCATGGAACAACCCATTGCTTGGTAACAGCCTGAATTGTTTGGTGATTTCCATGGAACCCCCCCTGGAATGCAAAATAATCCTGGTACTGGAAACCTCATTTGACTAAAAAAGATGGTCTTTTGAGACACTTGTCTCTCCTGGTGGACATTTTGCAGGAAGAACTACAGTGAACAAGTAAGCTTCCTGGAGACTTCCCATGGTCCTGCTCAGCTGTAAGGGGTGAGCTCTGGTGTGGTACTACCCCAGAGATTTCTCGCAAGATTGCTTCTTGCTACTGATATGCTTTCTCATGTTTGCCATTGCCGTACTCATTTATTTGGCTTGGTGTGAGTGGACACCAAGAGACTCTCACAGCAATGATTACTTCCTCAGTGACAGATTCTGTTGGGCAAGTTTCTTGCAGATCAACACGAAGATGAAAGTTCTTGAAATAATGTTGTCTAGATGAATCAATGATTTCATGGACTGTCTGACTTGATTTAAATAGGTTAAGAAATTAGCTTGGTTTAAATAATTTGGGGGCTGTTAGGGTAGTTGATAGAAAATATAATTGGGAAATTAAGATAGTTGATAGAAAGTTTTAACTTATAATCAAGAGTAAAGTGTGCCCCTTCTTGATAGAATGACAAAAGTTGCTTGAGTTAAAGAAAGGAGTACAGTGAGCGTTCATGCATTATAAACACTTTGATGCAAGAAGATGAGGTTTGGGACAAGTTAATAATCAAAGAATGCATATACACTATGTTGAGCCTGAGTTCCGAGCTCTTGTGATCAAGGAATGAGCTAACAGTTTTTCAGTGTGCACCAAGAAATAATAAGGTTATAATAACAAACAAATAATTCTATTATGAGTATAAGAACAGAAAACAGATAATTAGTTAGCCTAGTGGATCTGAACTTCAAAAATAAGACATAAGATAGATGACTTGTTCCTTACTAAGTTCAAGTTGTAAGCTGATGGAGAAACTTGCTACTATATACTTGGCTTGCTTAAAATTTGTTAATCAATGACTAAAACATTACTGCTTTGATGTTACAATGAGCTTTTGAAATGAAAGATAGATGAGAACTGTTTAGTTACATTTAAGTTTCATGCAAGAAATATGTAATCAATAGCCTGCTGTAATTTCCTTTTGTGTAATGATTTTAATCTGTTTTTGAAGAATATATCATTGTTGTGATTATCTCTGGAGAATATGTAACTTGTGACTATGGGACAATTTTCTTCCTAAAAGGAAAAAGAAAAAACACCTTGTCTTAAGTGGTATAAAAAGGGGTTAATAGAAGAAATAAATTACTGGAGCTTGTCTTTGCTTCAGTCTCTCTCTCTCTCTCTCTCTCTCTCTCTCTCTCTCTCTCTCTCTCTCTCTGTGTGTGTGTGTGTGTGTGTGTGTGTGTGTGTGTGTGTGTGTGTGTGTTTGATTCCCCCTTTCTTTTCTCTAACCAACTGTTGCCTATGGGTATCTGGACTGATGCCAATCAGAAGCTCTCAGCACTGACCCCCATAGGCTGCCTGCTTCAGTTTACCCTGTGGTATCAAAGGCAGGTTTTGGCATTTCCCCATTAGACCTCATTAGGTTCACCTTCATATATCTAGGAAGTTTCCACTGTGCTGAGTTTCCATACTATCCCTCAAATGATCCTCAGTGCCAGTTGTCTCTCCTTCCCTCAACATTATCTCCTCTCCCTTTCCCTACCTACTTAATCCTCCCATTCTTTTCTACCACATCCAGTCAAGAGATCCATATGTTCTTGTTCCCCAGTCCCCTCTTTTTTACCTCATTTCTCTGGGTCTATGGATTGCAGGTTGGATATCACTTATTTAATGGCTAGTATTCATATGAGTCAACACACACCATATTTATGTTTCTCATTCTGGGTTACTTCATTCAGGATGAGGATTGTATTCCCACAAACAATGGAGGAGGGTTCCTCTTGTTCCACATCCTTACCAGCAGGAGCTGTCACTTATGATATTGATCTTAGTCATTCTGAAAGCTGTAAGATGAAATCTCAAAGTAGTTTTCTTTTGCATTTCCCTGATAGCTAAAGATGTTGAACATGCCTTCATGTATTTTCCAGCCATTTGAATTTCTTCTACTTAGAATTCTGTTTAGATCTGTATTGCATTTTTGTTTGGATTATTTGGATTTTTAAACTTTAGTTTAAGTTATTTATATATTTTGGATACTAGTTCTCTTTGAGATGTGTACTTGGTGAGACTTTTTTTCATTCTGTAGACTGCAGTTTTGTCTAAATAGTGTGTCCCTTGCCTTAAGTAAGCGTTTTAGTTTCACAAGGTCCCATTTCATAATTGTTGATATTAGTGCCTGTAAGTGGTATGTTCAGGAGTTGTATACTATCCCAATACATTCAAGGATATTCCCAGCTTTCTCTTCTATCAGGTTCAGGAACTCTAATTTTATGTTAATGTCTTTGATCCATGTGGAATTGAGTTTTGTGCATGGTGATAAGTATGGATATATTTTCATTCTTATTCATGCTAAAATTCAATTACACTAACACCATTTGCCAAAGATTATTTCTTTTTCCCAGTATGTCTTTTTGGGTCTCTTTATCAAAAATTATGTGGCCACAGGTGTGTGGACTTATTCCCAGGACTTCCCTTTCATTGAACTGATCAATGTATCTGTTTTATGCCAATACTATGTGGTTTTTATTACTGTAGCCTTGTAGTACAATTTGAAATCAGGGATAATGATATCTCCAGCATGTTTTTATTCTTTAAGATTATTTTAGTCATCATGGGCTTTTTGATTTGTTTTGTGTTTCTATATAAAATTGAGAATTACCCTTTTGTGTTATGTGAAGAATTCTTTTGGGATATTGATAGGAGATTGTACTGAATCTGCAGATTACTTTTGAAAGGATGGCCATTTTCACTAAGTGAATCTGACTGGTCCATGACCATGGGAGCTCTTCCTATCTTCTCATATCTTCAATTTCTTTCTTGAAAGACTTGTAGTGAACAATATTATTTTTTAATGGGCAAAATGGCTGATGCAATGGTTCAGCAGGTAATGGCACTTGGCACCAAGCCTAACAACCTGAGTTCAATCCCCAGAAACCATATGGTAGAAGGAGGGAACCAACAATTTCATATTATTAGAGAAAAATATTTTGGAATTGTTTTTCTCAAAATGCAAACACTTTTACTATGCCATTTCCTTTTATCATATTGAGAGGCTTTCTAAGGAATAATTGTATTATACAATTTATACATACATAAACATGCATATACATATATACTTCTGTAATATATGCATATATATAAAGTATATTTATTATATATAAATTGCTTAATGAGACATTTGCAATAAATCTAAGAGCAGAACACAATGGATTTATAAACCTTTTTCTACCCAAGTCATTTTTGGCAAATATTTTTAAAACAATGTCAGAGAAGCTAATGAATATATCTTAATTTTTATTCTTTTTACAATTTCATAATATATAACATACTTTTTGATCGAAGTCTCCTCCTCATTCTCAGTTATCACATTCCTCTTCTCAGAAAATCTTCTTTCCAAGTTCCTTTTCTAATTTCCTGTTTTTGTATTTATTTATTTTTTGGTATGAGTTACTTAATTTAATTAGAGTTCCTTGACTAAGCGTAGGCAGGGAGTTGTTTGTTATTTAGCTGAGCTACAGTAACATATTAGTGATTCTAACCTTTAACTGCAGTCACTTGCTTACAGCACATTGATCAGGTCTGAGTCACTGCACTGTCGCCCACTGCAAACAGAAGCTTCTCAGACCAAAGCTGAGAGCACCACCGATTCATAAGTACTAATGTAAATATATACGGGCATTTTAACATTAAGTAAATTTAGTAATAAAACATTAGCAGGTTCCTCTCTAAGGTCTATGACTTCCCAGGACTTTCACCAGGTTTACAGTACCAGGTTTGAGTTTTTCCCATAGAGTTGGTAGGTAAAATGCCTTAATGGGTCCCAGGAAAGAGAAATTTATTTCAGGTCTATTGATTAAGGACACTATCGACCTCTTCATTACTCATTG
The DNA here is from genome assembly GCF_947179515.1 of Apodemus sylvaticus. NCBI lineage: Eukaryota > Metazoa > Chordata > Mammalia > Rodentia > Muridae > Apodemus > Apodemus sylvaticus. The sequence goes on along the minus strand of NC_067495.1, from coordinate 57,771,477 downwards.
TCTTCTTTAACAGTAACCCTGAACAAAATCAAACCAGCTAAAATCTTAGCAAAAGTTGGAAAGGGCCTTATGAAATTTGCAAACAGCTGAAGGGCTGTTGTCTATTGGTGTCTGCTGGCCCAGCAAGTGTCAGTTTTTCTGACTCTTCAGGGTTGCTGCTCCTGAGAGGTTACACATGTCCCAGTAGATTGTTCCACACATATCCATATACAGGCAGAACTAAATGGTCTCACTTGCTTTATTGTTTGTTTAATTGGTTTGCTTTGTTTTTTTTTGAAAGAACACATGAAATTGGGAGATATAGTGATAAAAGGTAAGGGATACATTGGAGGGAAGAGGTAAAGGGGTTTATAAAAATGTACCATGCCTATCCATGAGATTCTCAAACTATAAAAAGCAGCATTGGAAGAATATTATGTAAAGAATTTCTTTGCTTCAATTTAACAGCTAGCATATAATCAACATATTGTTAGGCAGATTTATGGGTAAAATTTCTTGGATGGTTCTATTTAATGGCCATAAGAAGTTATCGGTGCAACCAGACGCCCCAGGGCTCCCAGGGACTAAGCCATCAACCAAGTGGTACACATGGTTCCAACAAAAGAGTGGCAGAGGAATGCCTTGTCAGGCATCATTGGGAAGAGAGGTCCTTGGGCTTGTGAAAGCTCATAGAGGCCCCAGTATGGGGAAGTGGAGTGGGGGTCATGGGAGTGGGTTGTGTGGAGGAGCATATTCTTAGAGGCAGGGGTGGAAGGATGGGTTGGGGGTTTTGGGGGAGGGGGAAGCCAGGAAGGGGTATAACCTTTTAAATGTAAATGAAGAATAAATTCAATAAACAAAAGAAGAAAAAAAAAGAAGTTATCAGTGAAGTTCATTAGGTTAGATGACATGTGACTATTGATTGTTCACTCCAGATAATACTTTCTAATCCAAGTGCAATGGCAAGAACTGAAAGCATGCCAAGCAACAGTCATTTTGCAGAATTATGCCGCATGAACACCGTCTCTAAGAGGCTTTGCTTAGACTTAAACTGTTAGCATACTAGCAGTCAACAAAGCAAAATACATTTCACAACTGAAGTAACAGAAAATAACAACAGAATTCCTACTATGTGCCAGTCATCATTGAAGACACATCATATCCAGCAGCAGTTAATATCACAGCAAAAAAAAGTGGTGGTGCATGCTTTAATCCCAGTACTTGGGAGGCAGAGGCAGGAGGATTTCTGAGTTTGAGGCCAGCCTGGTCTACAGAGTGAGTTCCAGGACAGCCAGGACTACACAGAGAAACCCTGTCTCAAAACAAAACAAAACAAAAAACAAACAAACAAAAAACCCCAACAAAACAACATAAAACAAAACAAAACAAAAAAGAGTAGGCATTGTTTTCTCTATTTCACAAGTGAGGACTAGAAACTCAAGAAGTCAAAAGAAACTCAGAAATAGGTGACTGAAACCCAATCTGAGGGTATCTGAATTAGATAAAGAATTTTTTTAAAAGATTTATTTATTTTATGTATGAGTAAACCTTTGCTCTCTTTAGACATACCAGAGGAGGGCATCAGATCCTGTTATGGATGGTTGAGAGCCACCATGCGGTTGCTGGGAATTGAACTCAGGACCTGTAGAAGAGCAGTCAGTGCTCTTAACCACTGAACCATCTCACCAGCCCAGGTAAAAATTTTTTAAATGGTGTTATTTTATTTATTTTATTTTATTTTATTTTATTTTATTTTATTGAGGAGACAATATATAGTCCCATGTTATCTCTCTTTTTTAAATACCATAAAATACCAAAAAAAGAAAGAAAAAGAAAAGTGCAAAAACCAAAACAAGATGAAGCAAAAACTCACAGTAAACAAACAAAGAGAAAACACATGGAGTTCATTTGGTGTTAACTTACTAGTTCTGAGCATGGTGCCCATCCTGCAGTGTGATTAACATACCAGGGATACTCTATTGGAGAAAAATGATTTGCCCTTTGTTAGTAGAGATCAATTACAAATAGCTTCTTGAAAAAAAGTGGGGCACTCATGTCCACTTACTTCTCTCAGTGCTTGTACTTCTTCTGGTTTGAACCTGTATAGTTTCTGTCTGTGCTGCCAACAGTCTCTGGAAATTTGCAGGTACATCATCCCTACTATGTCTGGAAGACATTGCTTCCTTGGAGTCATCCATCACCTCTGACTGTCGGGGTCTTTTGCTACCTTTTTGGCATAGATTTCTGAGCCTTGAGGGGAGTGGTTTAGTGAAGAAATCACATTTAGGATCGAGGACTTGAAAGGTTCTCATAGTCAGACCCCTGTTCAGCTGTGGGCCTCTGTGGACTAATTCCCATCTAGTGCAAGAAGAATCTTCTCTGATGAATGCTGAGCCAACCATTGATCTTATTCCCAGTCTAATGTGGCTACTGATTAGAGAGTGTTTTTATAGGTATGTGGATAATACAAAGTAATGGAAATCGGATAGAAAGAAAGGCTGAAAAGGACAGCTGAAAGGCCTTGGGGGTTTCTGGGTCTACCTGAAATGGCAGAATTCACAGAGCAGTTTTTAAGTTTTATGAGGTCATATTTGTCAATTACTGAACTTAAATCATTGTCAAATGAAATACAATTGGTACCAAACACTAAGAAGAAACATGCTGGGAAAAAGATCATGGTTACTACTCCTCACAATAGCCCCAAAAATGTGAAGAAATTATCCTAGACTAAGAAGTGAATGACCTCTACAATAAAAATTCAAATCTCTGAAGAAAGAGATGGAGGAAGATACTAAAAGATGGAAAAATCTTCCTATGTCTGGGTTATTAGAATTAACATTGTGAAAATGATCATTTTACCAAAGGTAATTTACATATTTGATTTTTTCTTATACAAAGTAATAGACCAGTACTATAGTAATAATTAAATGACCAGAGAATATTTGAATGTTCTGTGTCATGTCACATATTTTTGTCATTGAAACAATGTATATATTCACAAAATGATATTTTTTTTGGTTTCTTTTTTTTATTCGATATAATTTATTTACATTTCAAATGATTTCCCTTTTCTAGCCCCCCCACTCCCCGAAAGTCCCGTAAGTCCCCTTCTCTTCCCCTGTCCTCCCACCCACCTCTTCCCACTTCCCCGTTCTGGTTTTGCTGAATACTGTTTCACTGAGTCTTTCCAGAACCAGGGGCCACTCCTCCTTTCTTCTTGTACCTCATTTGATGTGTGGATTATGTTTTGGGTATTCCAGTTTTCTAGGTTAATATCCACTTATTAGTGAGTGCATACCATGATTCACCTTTTGAGTCTGGGTTACCTCACTTAGTATGATATTCTCTAGCTCCATCCATTTGCCTAAGAATTTCATGAATTCATTGTTTCTAATGGCTGAATAGTACTCCATTGTGTAGATATACCACATTTTTTGCATCCACTCTTCTGTTGAGGGATACCTGGGTTCTTTCCAGCATCTGGCAATAATAAATAGGGCTGCTATGAACATAGTCGAACATGTATCCTTATTACATGGTGGGGAGTCTTCTGGGTATATGCCCAGGAGTGGTATAGCAGGATCTTCTGGAAGTGAGGTGCCCAGTTTTCAGAGGAACCGCCAGACTGATTTCCAGACTGGTTGTACCAATTTGCAACCCCACCAGCAGTGGAGGAGTGTTCCTCTTTCTCCACACCCTCTCCAACACCTGCTGTCTCCTGAATTTTTAATCTTAGCCATTCTGACTGGTGTAAGATGAAATCTTAGGGTTGTTTTGATTTGCATTTCCCTAATGACTAATGAAGTTGAGCATTTTTTAAGATGCTTCTCTGCCATCCGAAGTTCTTCAGGTGAGAATTCTTTGTTTAACTCTGTACCCCATTTTTTAATAGGGTTGTTTGGTTTTCTGGAGTCTAACTTCTTGAGTTCTTTATATATATTGGATATTAGCCCTCTATCTGATGTAGGATTGGTGAAGATCTTTTCCCAATTTGTTGGTTGCCGATTTTTCCTCTTGATGGTGTCCTTTGCCTTACAGAAACTTTGTAATTTTATGAGGTCCCATTTGTCAATTCTTGCTTTTAGAGCATATGCTATTGGTGTTCTGTTCAGAAACTTTCTCCCTGTACCGATGTCCTCAAGGGTCTTCCCCAGTTTCTTTTCTATTAGCTTCAGAGTGTCTGGCTTTATGTGGAGGTCCTTGATCCATTTGGATTTGAGCTTAGTACAAGGAGACAAGGATGGATCAATTTGCATTCTTCTGCATACTGACCTCCAGTTGAACCAGCACCATTTGTTGAAAAGGCTATCTTTTTTCCATTGGATGTTTTCAGCCTCTTTGTCGAGGATCAAGTGGCCATAGGTGTGTGGGTTCATTTCTGGATCTTCAATCCTGTTCCATTGATCCTCCTGCCTGTCACTGTACCAATACCATGCAGTTTTTAACACTATTGCTCTGTAGTATTGCTTGAGGTCAGGGATACTGATTCCCCAAGATTTTCTTTTGTTGCTGAGAATAGTTTTACCTATCCTGGGTTTTTTGTTGTTCCAGATGAATTTGATAATTGCTCTTTCTAACTCTGTGAAGAATTGAGTTGGGATTTTGATGGGTATTGCATTGAATCTTTTTTTTTAAGTTGTAAATATGCACAAACTGAACAGAACCCCAAATCAAGATGTATAGCTTCCTTACTGTGACATATTTTTAATAATTTAACTATAAAACACTTCACATATACAAGAAACTACTTTAACAGATACTCTATTCAACAATTAGTGATGAGCATTATGTGCTCTGTTTTTGCTACTGGGACAGTTTCAAAAACAGGTGAGGTATAAGCCATGCTGAGATGGTTTCTTCAGCATGGCAACATTAATAACTGGAAATCATTTAACAAAAGTTAGTTTTAGGAATTATTATTACATTGATAACAGTCTTCAATATAATGGAAAGCATAGTCTAACGTGGATAGGCATTGCAGAAGTTATCAGATGTTAATAATAACAAAAACAAGTATGAGTGTTATGTTTTATAAAAATAAAGAGAGAAGGAATATGTTAGGTGAAGGTATAATCAAGTGTGGGGGAAGAGGGTGCCTCTGTGGACCCATGCTGAGGCATCCCTTCCTCCTACAGTATAGAACAGAGTTTATTCAAGGCATGGGGGGGATTGAGAGAGTAGTAGAGACAGGGAAAAGCAGAGAGAGAGAAGTAGGGGAGTAGAGGCTGGCCATGAGCACAAGAAGAGAGAGGGGGTGGGGAATGGGGAGGGGGTAAGGGAGCAAGGAGGCAAGAGAGAGCAGAGGGGGAAAGCAGTCCCTTCTATAGTGAGTCAGGCATAACTGGCCATTGGCAGGTAACTGTGGGGCAGAGCCTAGACACAATGCTAACAAGTATTATAATACATGGTGCTAATAAATGAGTTTTCCTGTTCTTGGTAATTCTCATAGAAATAGCACTATTTTAAGAGTACTACATTCAGATTCAACCCAATCTATTGGCATTAAATTGCTTGGTATATTGAATATCTAACGTCTTTCTCTATGAGCAGTCTGGCTTAGAATAATATAGAAAACAATGTAAATGAATTAAAAACTTCAGCGTGCTAAGTATATGATTTATGCTAGAATAATAATGGAACATTCCTTTAGAACATCTTATTCTGCTCTCAAATTTGCTAATATGATGTCTACTTTTTTAGGAACAACTGTAAAGTCCCCCTGAAGAATCTCTCCCTTGGCACAGAAGTGGTCATCATATAGCTGTCCTATGACCATAAATGTAACAAATGAGAGATCCCAGATGAGTTTATCTTTTAAAACAGTTCAAAATTGACAATGAAAGTAGAAGTGGTGTGCCAAGGCAATGCCATTGAGAAAAGATATATATAAACCTGGAAAAAAAGTCAATAGTATCAATTTTACAACACTGAAATCTGGCTGAGGACAAAAAACAAAAAGTTTTTTATATCATCTCATTAAAACAATCTTAAATCATCCCATGGTAAGAATTGACAAGAACCTGTGACTGAAGTGAATCCCTTCTTGCATTTTGTAGTTTGACTGTGAAAACCAGGACATTTACTTACATGAATAATAAATGTTGATGCTGGGCCTAATCGTAGATCAAGAAAACATAAAGCATTGCACGGTCAGGGTGACATTCCAGGTCAGGTAAAAAGAAGCATACCCAGAAATTTAAAAGTAGATACTAGAAATGAAATCGTGACAAAGCTGATATTATCTTTTTACATATCATTAGCTACTTTATGTTAGTATATATGTATATATACATATAAAATATACATGTGTATACATATAATATACGTATATACTATATAGTTTTACATACATTACTATATATATGTATTATGTATGCATATATATATATAGAGAGAGAGAGAGAGAGAGATTATAATACAACTACATCATTTTCTCCTTCCTCTTCTTCCTTTCAATCCCTCTCATGTACAGCCCCTTATTAGTTTTTAAATTCGAGGACCATTTTACTCGAATTCTCTCTCTCTCTCTCTCTCTCTCTCTCTCTCTCTCTGTGTGTGTGTGTGTGTGTGTGTGTATTCCTTACTTAAGTACAGCCTTCTCTGTATGTGTAATGTTAGTGTGTGTGTTTGTGTATTTGTGTGTGTGTGTGTGTGTATATATATATATATATATATGTACATATGTGTATATATATGTATACACACACACACAAATGTATATATTTAGGGCTGACCATTTGGCACTGGATAACTAGAAGGTGTACTCTTTTCTGGGAAAGACTATTTCTCCTTCTTACAACATTCTTAAGTTGCCTGTAGTCTTTTTCTAGAGGGGCCTGGTGACACCTCCTCCTTCTATGTTTTCAAATGACTCCATTTTCTATATCTGTGTTCTCTTGAGGGTGATATTGAGTAGTGGAGAGAGGTTGTGGCACTGTTTTCTCTCACCATCACTATGCATAGAATATGTAAGACACTTGTTGAAAAATGTCTTTCTTTCTTCATGCAGTTGATTGCTGCATGTTGAAGAATAAAAATTTTGTCTGGGTTTAGTAACTAGGATAGATTACAAATCTGTAGATACCTAGGAGAGATTCAGAAAATAGCTTGAATGGAAAGCGACTGTACTCACTGTCTCTGTGCTGTGAAAGACATTGCTTGGTAATAAAAGTCAAATAACATTACCTCGCCAGCTGCCAAACAAAAGTACTTTCAACACACACACACACACACACACACACACACACACACACACACTCATGGACAAATGGTGCAGGCAGGCATGGACTCATGCAGAAACTCATATGCTCACTACCAGTGGTCAGGGTGAATATAGATATTATAACCTATCTGATAAAGAGGATGCTTTATATCATTTCCCTCAAATTCTTTATTTGGTAGAGATGCCAGTCAGTTCAAAGTTGAAGTACATTTAAAGAACAAATTACCTTCTCTTCCTGCAAGAGGCCCAAGTTTATTTGGACAAGACCGAAGCAATGTATGAGATTATAAAGGCTTGGGAATGGTCATCTTTGCCCCTGTATTCCTTTGTCAAGTCTCACACAGCTGGTAGCATTATCCTCACATCCCTCAACAGAATATGTTCAGAAGTCCCTCCCTTGAAATATTTTACTGTGGCCTATCAACATACTGTAACACAAGGGAAACCAAACTAACCCCTGAGGCCAAGACAGAAAAAGCAGACAATTTAATTACTGATTCATATTGAATCGTTTATCCCTCTTTTAAGATGGCATATTCTTAGCCAGATAATGCTATTCTATAGTATTTTAGAATCTAAAACATACAACACCCTTATGTCATTCTGTAACATTTTTGTTTCTTATCTCTCTTCTTCAAATTGGAAGTTTTTGATGATATAATCCTACCTCTATTCTTGAGGTGCCCAATTAAATTCATGATTCATACCTGCAGAAGTTCATAGTGCTCTCCTTATTAAATGATTTTAGTTGTATTTTTATTGTTCTATTTTGAACAAACTTTCCTTTCTTCTCGGATACAGATAAGCTGAAATTTTTCCACATCTTTTTGTGCTAGTTCATGTCTTAAAATAACATCTTCTCCAATTAATCTCTACTATTTTGCATCTCATTATAAGCAGTCAGGAGGGCCTATCCTAGACGTTTAGCATTTCACTTAACAATTTCCTTTGCAAAATATTGAATTTCATTTCTTATAAATTCTAAAAGATATGAAAATCCATACAATTTTAAATTAAGATGAGTATTGTAAATGGAGTAATAGAGTTTGACAACTGTTAGATACATTAGAAAGGGTAGCCAATGGCATGGTGAATATCCAGAGATTCCAGTTATAAAGACGTAGAATGTACAATAAAGCAGGGGATGGGCAGATGGTTCAGTGCTTGAGGAAATTTTCTAATTTTATAGATGACCTGAGTTTAATTCTTGGCACCTGCATGTTTGGCTCACATTCATGTGTAACTTCAGTTCCAGTGAATTCAGTGGCTACCAGGATTTCACATGGTACACATACATATTTGGCAAATACCCAAATATTGAAAAATAATTTTTAGCCAGGCAGTGGTAGTATACGCCTTTAATTCTAGCACTTGGGAGGCAGAGGCAGGCAGATTTCTGAGTTCAAGGCCAGCCTGGTCTACAGGGTGAGTTCCAGGACAGCCAGGGCTACACAGAGAAACACTTTCTTGAAGAAAAAAAAAAACAGCAACCAAAAAACAAAAAAATAAAAAAAATATTTCAAAAGTATTTAATAAGAGAACTTTTAATTTTTAAAATTTGTTTTATTTTTACAATTGTAGTGTTTTAAGATTTTCCCCCTTTGAGAATTTCATATATGAGTACAGTAATTACATCAACTTCTTCATTGTCTTGCTTTTAATTCCCCCAATTTCCCTCTGTGATAGCCATTCTTGGTTGTCCACCTGACTACATCTAGAACAACACCAAAACAATTGGATACACTTGTAAGGGATTTTGAATGGATCAGTTGAAGTGGGAAGACCTTAAATCTGGGCCTTATCTTCTGGTGGCAGCTCACATAAAGAACAAGGAAGAAAAAAGCTCTTTGCTCTTTGTGTCCTTGCCCATACTCTTACTGTCAAGTTCATTTTTTAACTGGTGTTTGATCCTCCTTCTTCAGGATTCAGGGACATACTGTATATTGAAAACTAGCTGATATATTCCCTTTATACCAAACAACTATTGGATTCTTGGACTTTTCATCATTTTAAGAGACAGCCATTATTGGAAGAGTCAGACCACATCTTGTATGCTACTCTAATAAATCCAGTAATATGCCAAAAATACATACATATATACACATGCTTATCTACATATATACATATAAACATATAGACACACATTCACATGTGAATTTATGTACACACGCACATTCACATATATTTCTGTGCAGAATCCTAATATACCCTTTCATGATCCTCACATCACATCCATGATATTATATTCTTTAGTTATTAGTTTTATATATATATATATATATATATATATATATATATATATATATATGCTTTATTTATTTATCAGTAACTTGCTGAGCTCGCTTAATGTTACTAATATGTGTATGTGCTTGGGGTTGACCATTGGGATTGGATAATATAACAGTGACATGTTCCTGGAGAAGACAGATTCTTCACATATCTGAACAACACTAAATCAGCAGGTTTTCTCTGTGTGTGGGTGTGTGTGTTTACATGAATATCACAATAATATTTAAAGGAGAAGATGGCAATAGTTTGATAGTGTGTAGAGAACACAAAAAAAAGTTACAGGAATGAGAGGGATAGGTATACTCACATGTGAAATTCGTAATTCAAAATGCTTTTATTTATTCTGTGAGAATTTCATACAGAATATTTTTATTATATATTTTATCTTCCTAACCCCTACCAGATCCGATCCCTTTCTTACACACACATTTCCATGTTATTTCTCTTTTATAAAAACAAAGAAAAATCACTCCAGTTTCTATCTGTGCCACAGAGCTAACCCTGTGGCATCTCTAACTCTAGTTGGTTGCCCATGAGTGTTGTCACTCATAAGTTCACAGGTAAAATGACCACTATTGCTCCAATAACTGGCAAAAAAGGGACCTACCAGGAAACCACAGGGCACAGGAATCGCAGAGTCGCCAGTAAGAGGATCCTTTTAGATTCCATCTGTTCCCTGGAGCCAACCCTGTACCACAGCTCTCCATACCCAGATCCCACACAGAGAGAGATTGTCTCCCAGTAGTGCTGACATGCCTAAGATCCCAAGCTCACAGGAGAGACAAGCTCCAGTCAGAAACAGTAAGACCAGCTAATACTAGAGATAACCAGATGGCAAGAGTAAGATGCAGGAACCTAAGCAATGGAAACCAAGGCTACTTGGTATCATCAGAACCCAGTTTTCCCAACACAGCAAGCCCTGGATACCCCAACACACTGGAAAAGCAAGATTTTGATTTAAAATAGCATCTCATAATGATGATAGATGATTTTAAGAAGGACATAAATAACTCCCTTAAAAAAATACAAGAGAACACAGGCAAAAAGGTAGAAGCCCTTAAAGAGGAAACACATAAATCCCTTAAAGAATTACAAGAAAAACACAACTAAACAAGTGAAGGAATTGAACAAAACCATACAGGATTTAAAAATGGGAATAGAAAAAATAAAGAAATCATAAAGGGAGACAACCTTGAAGATAGAAAGCCTAGGAAAGAGATCAGAAGTCATAGATGTAAGCATTACCAACAGAATATAAGATATAAAAGAGAGAACCTCAGGTGCAGAATATACTAGAGAAAACATTTACACAACATTCAAAGAAAATGCAAAATGTAAAAGGCTCCTAACCCAAAACATCCAGGTCTTCCAGGACACAATGAGAAGACCAAACCTAAGAATAATAGGTATAGAAGAGAGAGAAGTTTCCTATCTTTAAGGGCCATCTTCAACAAAATTGAAGAAGAAAACTTCCCTAACCTAAAGAAAGAGATGCACAGAAACATACAAGAAGCCCACAGAACTACAGATAGATTGGAACAGAAAAGAAATTCCTCCTGTCACATAATAATCAAAATACCAAATGAGCAAAACAAATAAAGAATATTAAAAGCAATAAGGGGAAAAGGTCAAGTAACATATGAAGGCAGATCTCTCAGAATTATACCAGACTTCTCAACAGAGATTCTAAAAGCCAGAAGATCCTAGTCAGATCTCATACAGACCTAAGAGAACACAAATGCCAGCCCAGGCTACAATACCCACCAAAATTCTCAATTAGTATAGATTGAGAAAGCAAGATATTCCATGAAAAAACAAATTTACACAATATCTCTCCACAAATCTAACCCTACAAAAGATAATAAATGGATAATTCCAACACAAAGGGGGAAATAACAACCTAGAAAAATCAAGAAAGCAATCTTTTTTCAGCAAACCCAAAGTAAGATAGGCACACAAACATAATTCGACCTCTAACAACAAAAATATCAGGATGCAAAAACCACTATTCCTCAATTTCTCTTAACATCAATGTACTTAATTCCCTAATAAAAGACATAGACTAACAGACTGGATGCATGAACAGGACCCAGCATTTTGCTGCATACAGGAAAGGCACCTCAGTGACAAAGACAGACACTACCTCAGAATAAAAGGCTGGAAAAAAAATCCAAGCAAATGGTCCCAAAAACAAGCTGGAGTATCCATTATAATATTGAATAAAATTGACTTTCAACCAAAAGTTCAATTCTTAATAGAGTTAGAAATAGCAATTTACAAATTCATTTGGAATAACCAAAAAACCCAGAAAGAACTTCAGGTTGAATCATCATCCCTGACCTCAAGCTGTATTACAGAGAAATTGTGATAAAAAATGCATGGTATTGGTATGGAGATAGGCAGGTAGACCATTGAAACAGCATTGAAGACCCAGAAATGAACCCACACTCCTATGGTCACTTGATCTTTGACAAAGGAGCTAAAACCATGCAGTGGAGAAAGGACAGCATTTTCTTTTCTTATTTTTTAAACATTTTTTATTAGCTATTTTCTATATTTACATTTCAAATGCTGTCCCCATTCTTAAATACCCCCAAAACCCCCTATCCCATCCCCCCATTCCCCACTCTCCACCCCTACCCCCTTGACTCCCACTCACTATCCCACCCACTCCCGACTCCCTGACCTGGCATTCCCCTTCCCTGGGGCAATGAGGTCCAAGGGCCTCTCCTCTAATTGATATCTGACCAGGCCATCCTCAGCTACCCACGTGGCTGGAGCCATGGGTCCCTCCAGCCTGATATAGCTGTTTCCAAAGAGGCCTTGCCAGGGCCTAACAAATACAGAAGGGGATGTTCTTGGCCAACCATTGAACTGAACACAGGGTCCCCAGCAGAGGAGGTAGAGAAAGGACCCAAGGAGCTGAAAGGGTTTGCAGCTCCATAGGAGGAACAAAAATATGAACCAACCAGTATACCTAGAGCTCCCAGGGACTTAACCACCAACCAAAGAGCACAGCATTTTCAACAAATGGTGTTGGTTCAACTGGAGACCAGCATGTAGAAAGAACTACAATATCAACCAACTACACCCCCCCCAGAGATCTTAGGGACTAAACCAACAACCAAAGAGTACACTTGGAGAGACCCATGGCTCCAATTGCATATGTAGCAGAGGATGGCCTTATTTGGCATCAGTGTGAGGAGAGGCCCTTGGACCTGTGGCAGCCAGATGCCCCAGTGTCAGAGAATGTCAAGGCAGTGTGGTGGGAGTGGATGGGTGGGGGAAAACCTCCATCCAGGTTGTCCAGGGAGGAGGGATGAGATAGAGGATTCCAGGGGAGGAGGGATGGGATAGGGCATTGGGGGAGGGGAAACTGGGAAAGGGTATAACGTTTGAAATGTAAATAAAGAAAATATCCAATAATAAAGAAAGGAAAGACAGAAAGACAGAAAGACAGAAAGACAGAAAGACAGAAAGAAAGAAAGAAAGAAAGAAAAAAAGAAAGAAAGAAAGAAAGAAAGGAAGGAAGGAAGGAAGGAAGGAAGGAAGGAAGGAAGGAAGGAAGGAAAGTCACCCAAAACATAGAGTTTGATTTTTGTTGAGTAACAATTGCTCATGAGATCTTTTCCCTTTTCCAGTAGCTGTCATTTTTGAATAGCATCCTGGATATGGATGTGAGTTTGTGGCAACTTCTCCATTTTGTCCTAGGATTTTCGTTGATTTGAGCTGAGTGGGCCTTATGCATGTTATTACAGCCTCTGTGTGCCCTGTTGTGTCTAGAAAACTATTTTTTATTTGTAAAAGTATCCAGCACTTCTGATTTATACAATCATTCTACCCCCTTTCCACATAGACTATCCATCCTTAAGCTTAGAGGTGTGATAGACACCCCTTTAGTGGATGAGCCTTCTAAAATCTATATCTTACTACAGAGATATTTGTGCAAGCATTTTCATTGCTGCTCTAACATAATAGCCAGAAATTAAATTCAAGCAAGGCATCTACCAACTACTAAAAGGATAATGAAAATATGATGAATTTACAAAATAGAATGCTATTTAACTCTTAAGAAAAATGAATTAATTTTTTTTCTTTCCAGGTAATTGGATAGATCTATAATCAATCATCCTGAGAGAGACAACACAGAAATAAAAAAAAATCAAACCTGGCACATTTTCTCTTATATGCCAATGATAGATTTTGTGCCTTGTATTTATGTATATTTCATTTAACATAGTCAGAGTTTAGATATCCAGTAACTTAGTGAGGAAGGATTGGTTACAGTAAGAGAAGGAGTAAAGAATTTGGTGTCATAAAGGGATAAAGGAGAAATTAGATCGGGGCACTAAATTTCATGAGAAAAATCATGTTAATGGGAAAGATTCAAAGAAAAATTTTCCTTCACTTGACAACAGGCCAAAGAAACAATAAAATATGTCCTACATGTTATGTATACAACAAAATTGGTTTACCAGCTGATAATAACCCCAGGGGTACCAAAACAAATGACATCTGACAGATGAATGTTTTCCATTTTGCAGAATTTGGCAAACAAAGATATATACACCATACCATTGACATAGTCACGGTTTTAATGGGCAATTATTTTAAGTTCTGAAAAGTCTGATTGTGTAATTACACATTTATTGGAAATAATGGCAATTATGGCATTACCTGCACAAGTTAAAACTGACAATGCTCCTGCCTATATATCTGATAAGATGAAGCAATTTTTGTATAATACAATATGAAGCATGTTTCTGGCACACCACATAATCTCACAGGGCAAACAGTTATAGAAAGAGCCAATTGTACCTTAAAACAAATGCTTATTAAACAAAAAGGGAGAGTTAAAACCCCCAGGGATGGACTAAATAATGTTTTGTTACCTTAAAATTTTCTTAGTGTTAGTGAAAAAGGAACAACAGCAGCTGAGAGACATTGGGTTATCAAAAAACTTAGGACTAAGCCAACAAATATACTGTAAGGATGTATTCACATTAGAATGGAAACCTGAGATAGTTTTAAGATGGTGAGGTGGTTATGATCACATATCTACAGGGAATGGAAAAATATGGTTACCAACAAAACATAAAAATTAGATCTGACCAGGGAAAGTCTCTTAACAGCTGAGACAGAGTGTTTTCACAAAGCAAATAGTCCAGATGATTGACTCTTGCAGACTGTGTTACTGACTTCTCCAAAATATACTTGCAAATCAACTTTAAAAGGGCTAGCCTGGCCAGGCAGTGGTGGCATACACCTTTAATCCCAGCACTTTGGAGGCAGAGGCAGGCGGGGTGAGAGGCCAGCATGTTCTACAGAGTGAGCTCCAGGACAGCCAGGGCTACTCAGAGAAACCCTGTCTCGAAACAACAACAACAACAACAACAACAACAACAACAACAACAAAAAGGTGTGTGTGTGTGGGGGCTAGCCTAAATTGGTCACACAGAGACTTGACAGACAACACAGAAACTGGTCAGACAAGACAGAAACTTGACAGACTGTACAGACAACACCGAGGCTGGATAAAGCAGAAACTGGGCAAAATATATATTACAACTAGGTCCTCCTCTTGTGCCCTAAATAGGAATTTCTCAGAAGGAAATAATTATATGAGAAGACTGTTGCCCAATCCCTTAAATTGGGATAAATGGTTTTCGTTGTTTCAAGTTTTATGGTTGTTATCATTTATGGTTGTATGTTATTTTCTTTAATTATTATCTATTGGTAGAAATTTAAGGTTATTTTAGTTAATTAGTGTATTTGTTTTGCTTAATTATTGTATATTGATAAAAATTAAAGTTATTTTGTTAGACCATTATTTAACTCTCTTGTGCATAAGCTGTTTGTTTAAGGTGCTTTTGTTTAAATTCTAGTTTTGTTCTTATAATTGTTTCTGTTGTGTATAAATTAATAGAGAAAAAGGCATTTCTTAAACAGAAAGAGGGATATGAAGTGGAAATTTCTGGATTCTTTGGAGACTCAATTGTGTCATGTCATGATTGTCTGGACGCTGTCTTGTGAAAGGATGTTTTTACTGAAGCAGACTCATGGAAAGATGTTTTTCTAAGAACAGATATGTGCTTTTTTTTTCCTGAAGCAGACTGGAAAAAAGGGCATATGATGTTTTGCTAGCATGGACGCTTGAGGGAATATATAATGTTTGGGAAGGGTATAAATATAACCCAACAGTGAATGTTGCTGTGTGCTATCGGTATGCCTTATCATTTTTCCTGGTGATCCTTGGGGTTTGCTAACACTGGGCTTCACTGACAACACTGTATAGTACTTGTTCTCCTTGTCATTCTTTGCTGGTCATTGTTTGTCTTGACTTAATAGAGAGAAACTCACCAAAGAACTTCTGGTGGTATTCTGATGACTTCTTGCTACAGGGCAATTGTCAGAGCCTTATGGTTTCTTCTGAAACAAACTGCCTTTGCTGATTTGTAAATGGTGTTTCCAAGTGAATCAAGCTGCTGTCTCATATGAACTGAACTGCTGCTATCCTAATAACTCAGATTGGATTTGCTCAGAAGAACTATTTCTAAGCAGGACCACATCCTCCTTTGCCCTGTTAATGTTTCATTTTCACTACCTCTGGTGGGTGGTGGGCTAGAAGGGGGGAGTTAAAGCATTTAAGTACCCTTATTAAAAGTAGGTTTTGAAAAATCAAAGCCTCCATGATTAAGTCAATGCGCAGAATTTCTCAATGGCTTCTGCTTCAGTTTCTGCCTTAATGTTCCTGCCATGAGTCTTAGTCCTCAATTTCCTTCATGAAGGACTGTGGTTAGAATGTGTAAGCCATCTCATCCTTTCTTCTCCAAATTGTTTTGGTCACAGGGTTTTATCACAGCACTAGGAACTTAATATAGAATTCATAGAACATGGAGAAATCCAGGTGGAAGCTTTACCCTTACTAAATGTCATTCATAGTGTTAGAAGGTTCTTTATATGCTGCTGAAAGGGAAAAAAGCAGTCACTAATAATAATACACATCCTGTGAATTATAACAATGGCCTGTTTGTAAGATATGTCCACAGCAGAAATGGGTGGGTGAATATTGCAGAAAAAGGGAAGAACAATATTAGGAGCCAGAAGGGTCCAGAACACCACAGGAAAAGCCACAGAATCAACAAGCCTGGACTCATAGGAGCTCACTGAAAATGAATCGATAATCAAGGAGTCTACATAGGTCTGGCCTAATCAATCCTCTGTGTATAGGTCATAGTGGTGTACCTTGATGTTTTTATGGGAGTACAAACAGAGGGAGTTAGGGTTATTTCTGAAAGTGTTGCATATTTTGGGGACCTTTTCCTCCTACTGTCTTGCCTTGTTCTGCCTTAATATGAGGGCAAGTGCCTAGTCTTATTGCAATTTGGTATGCCATGTTTTGTTGTTATCCCTGTGAGGCCTGGCTTTTCTGATGGGAAATGAAGGAGGAATGGATGGGACAGAGAGGGGGAGGGGTTACTAGGAGAAGAGGAGGAGGGGAAACGGTGTTTGGGATGTAATATATGAGAGAATAAATTAATAAAATATTACTTCCACTAGTGCAGTAGTGACATGGCTGTTAGATAATCCAACCATGCTTAATTGGTTTTAAGGACAACTTTATGCCTTTATGAGATTGAACTTACACCTGATATTTTTAATGAGGTCAGGGACCTAAGACAAGATAAATCATTGGCCTGGGGGAATTATTATTTTTTCTGGTAAATAAATATGACAATAAAGTGACCCCCATATCCATAGATCAGGACATCACTCAACCATCAGCAGAAAAACTTTTTTTTTTTTTTTTTGATTTTGGTTTTTTCGAGACAGGGTTTCTCTGTATAGACCTGGCTGTCCTGGAACTCACTCTGTAGACCAGGCTGGCCTCGAACTCAGAAATCCACCTGCCTCTGCCTCCCAGAGTGCTGGGATTACAGGTGTGCGCCACCACCATCTGGCAAGCAGAAAAACTTTTTGAAGTAGATTGAAATTAACAGAGATCAACCACTGAACATTGTACAGAGAATTAAAAATTTCGGAGTGTCCCACATACTGGTAATCTTATAAAATGACCCTTTACTCTTACTCAGCTCTCTCAACACCATTAATTTTTCCATTATTTAACATCAAATTTCAATTTGATGGACTATTTCTCTCCTGCTCTGTTCTCAATCCTCATTTCACTTCCCATTCTGCCCCCCCTTGCTTATTTTTCTCTATTGTCTCCTTTTCTCTTCCTTATGTTATAAAACTATAGGCTGTAATGTTGTATAAGTCTTCTATATATTCACCTTCTAAGACTTAAAATGTGCACCTTTCACATTTGGCAATACTTTTGTATCACCTCCAGTTCTTATTGGTCTCCCTTTCTGCTTACTTTTCTTTATATCATGTTTTGTTCAACCAACCAAATACTAATTACTAGCTTTATTCTATTTTTTGCCTTTCTAATACTTTACAGAGTATCAATATTACATTGAAAAAATAAAAGTGACTAAAAACTATTCCCCCAACAACCTAACTTGAGATGTTCAAATTTCAGCAGGGAAGAATAAGAAACTGGAAAACCAGGAAATGTAACTTCACCAAAAATTACTTATGCCATGCTATAGTTGTTAGCATTCTGTCTAAGCTCTGCCTCACAGTTACCTGGCAACAACCAGGTAGTCCTGACCCACTATAAAAGGGGCTGCTTGCCCCCTCCTCCTTCTCTTGGTCTCTTGTCTTCTTGCTCCCACTCAATCCCCTTTCCCCTTCCCCATTCTGTTCCCCTCTCTACATGCTCTCTACATGCTCGTGGCTGGCCTCTGCTTTTCTAATCTCTCTCTCTCTCTCTCTCTCTCTCTCTCTCTCTCTCTCTCTCTCTCTCTCTCTCTCTGCCTTTCTCTGCTTCTACTATCCTCTTGACTCCCCTCCCCATGCCCTGAATAAACTATTTTATTATATACCATCATGTGGCTGGTCCCTCAGGGGGAAGGGATGCCTCCGCATGGTCTGCCTAGGCACAAGCTTCCCTCATACCTCACCACACCTCCGTAGAACCTGTCTCCTCTTTATCTTTTTATAAACACATCAATTGCCATTTATTAGTGGAAATATATAAAATTCCATGTGAAATTTTTTATCGGATATTTTACATATTTACATTTCAAATGTTATCCCTTTCCCATTTTCCCCTCTGTAACCACTGTATCCCATTCCCCTCCTCCTGCTTCTATGAGGGTGCTCCCCCTCCCACCTCATCACCCTGGCATTCCCCTACACTGGAGAAGTGAGCCTTTACAGGACCAATGGCCTCTCCTCCCATTGATGTCTAACAAGGCCATCCTCTGCTACATATGTGGCTGGAGCAATGGGTCCATGTGTACTCTCTGGTTGGTAGTTTAGTCCCTGGGAGCTCTGGGGGTACTGGGTGGTTCATATTGTTGTTCCTCCTGTGGGGGTGCAAACCTCTTCAGCTCCTTGGGTCCTTTCTTTAGCTCCTCCATTGGAGAGACCCTGCACACAGTCCAATGGTTGACTGAGAACCCCTCTGTATCTGTCACACACTGGCAGTCTCCCAGTTGACAGCTATATCAGGCTCTGGTCAGCAAGCACTTGTTGGCATCCACAATAGTGTCTAGGTTTTATAATTGTATCTGGGATGGATCACTAGGTGGGGCAGTTTCTGGATTATGTTTCCCTCAGACTCTGCTCTACACTTTGTCTCTGTATCTCCTCCTGTGAGTATTTTGTTCCCCCTTCTAAGAAGGGCCATAGTATCCATACTTTGTTCTTCCTCCTTCTGGAGCTTCACTTGATCTGTGAGTTGTATGTTGGGTATTCCAAGTTTCTGGATTAGTATCCACTTACCAGTGAGTGCATACCATGTGTGTTTTTTTGTGATTGGGTTATCTCACTAAGGATAATATTTTCCAGTTCTACCCACTTGCCTAAGAATTTCATGAATTCATTGTTTTTAATAGCTGTGTAGTATTCCATTGTGTAAATATACCATATTTTCTGTATCCATTCCTCCATTGAGGGACATCTGGGTTCTTTGTAGCTTCTGGCTATTACAAATAAGGCAGCTATGAACATAGTGGAGCATGTGTCCTTATTACATGTTGGAGCATCTGGGTATATGCTCAGGAGTGGTATAGCAGGGTCCTCTGGTGGTATTATGCCCAATTTTCTGATGAACCGCCAAACTGATTTCCAAATTGGTTGTATTAGCTTGGAGTCCTACCAGCAGTGGAGCACTGTTCCTCTTTCTCCATATGCTTGCCATCACCTGCTGTCACCTGAGTTTTTAATCTTAGTCATTCTGACTGGTGTGAGGTGAAATCTCAGGATTGTTTTGATTTGCATTTCCCTGATGACTAAGGATGTTGAACATTTTAGTTGTTTCTTGGCCATTCCATATTCCTCAGTTGAAAATTCTTTGTTTAGATCTGTACCCCATTTTTAATAGGGTTATTTGGTTCCCTGGGGTCTAACTTCTTGAGTTCTTTATATATATTGGATATTAGCCCTCTATCAGATGTAGGTTTGGTAAATATCTTTTCCCAGTCATTTGGTTGCTGTTTTGTCCTATTGACAGTGTCCTTTGCCTTACAGTAGCTTTGCAATTTTATGAGGTCCCATTTGTTGATTCTTGATCTTAGAGCATAAGCCATTGGTGTTCTGTTTAGGAAACTTCCCCTGTGCCTATGTGTTTGAGGCTCTTTCCCACATTCTCTTTGATGAGTTCCATTGTATTTGGTTTTATGTGAAGGTCCTTGGTCCACTTGAACTTGAGCTTTGTACATTGAGATAAGAATGGTTTGATTTGCATTCTTCTACATGCTGATCTCCAGTTGAACCAGCACCATTTGTTGCAAATGCTGTCCTTTTTTTTTTTTTTAAACTGGATAGTTTTAGGTCCTTTGTCAAAGATCAAGTGACCATAGGTGTGTGGGTTCATTTCTAAGTCTTCACTTCTATTCCATTGATCTATCTGCCTGTCTCTGTACCAATACCATGCAGTTTTAATCACTATTTTTCTGTAATAGAGCTTGTAGTCAGAGATGTAAGAAATCAATTATAATATGTAAAAAAAAGCACAAGTACATTCCTAAGTGAATTCTAAGAAAATAAAAACAAAGAATAAATAATGATGTCAATAAAGAATATCAACATCACATTCAATATAGAGATAGAAATATTGAAGTAAAATCCACAATCTTAAATATTGATAATTAAAAACTAGTTTAGACAAATAAAAAAATTATTTTTGTTTTGGCGATTCTTTTTTTTTATTGGACATATGCTTTATTTACATTTCAAATTTTACCCCTTTTCCCAGACCTCCCCCATAGCCCCTATCCCATCCTCCCTCCCCCTACTTCTTTTTTTTTTAATACTCTATATTCTTTGTTTACATTCCTTATGATTTTCCCTTTCCTGGTTCCCCCCTCTCCATAAATCCCATAAGGCCTCTTTCCTCCTCCTGTTCCCCAGTCAACCCCTCCCACTTTTCTGTCCTGGTAATCCCCTATAATACTGTATTAAGACTTTCGAGGATCAGGACCCTCTCCTTCCTTATTCTTGGGAATGATTTGATATGTGAGTTGTGTCTGGGTCTTCAGAGTATCTGGGCTATCAATGTATGCATTCCATGTGTGCTGAGTGCATCCAAAAAGAAACTGGAGAAAGCATACACTAGCAGGTTAACAGCACACTTGGAAGCCCTGGAACAAAAAGAAGCTAATTCACCCAGGAGGAGTAGAAGAAAAGAAATCATCAAACTCAGGGCTGAAATCAATCAAGTAGAAACAAAGAGAACCATACAAAGAGTCAACAAAACTAAAAGCTGGTTCTTTGAGAAAATCAACAAGATAGATAAACCCTTAGCCAGACTAATCAAAGGGCACAGAGACCGTATCCAGATTAACAAAATTAGAAATGAAAAGGGAGATATAACAACAGAAACTGAGGAAATTCAAAAAATCATCAGATCCTACTACAAAAGCCTATACTCAACACATCTGGAGAATCTGGAGGAAATGGACAATTTCCTAGACAGATACCAAATACCAAAATAATATCAGAACCAAATAGATCATCTAAACAGTCCCATAACCCCTAAAGAATACAAGTGGTCATAGAAAATCTTCCAACGGGAAAAAAAAAAAAAAGTACAGGAGCAGATGGTTTTAGTGCAGAATTCTATCAGAACTTCAAAAAAGACCTAGCACCAATACTCTTCAAACTTTTCCACAAAATAGAAACAGAAGAAACACTACCAAACTCGTTCTATGAAGCCACAATTATGCTGATACCAAAACCACACAAAGATCCAACAAGGAAAGAGAACTTCAGGCCAATTTCCCTTATGAATATCGATGCAAAAATATTCAATAAAATTCTTGCCAATGGAATCCAAGAACACATAAAAACGATCATTCACCATGATCAAGTAGGCTTCATCCCAGGGATGCAGGGATGGTTCAATATACAGAAATCCATCAATGCAATCCAGTACATAAAGACACTCAAAGAAAAAAAAACACATGGTCATTACATTGGATGCTGAAAAAGCATTTGACAAAATTCAGCATCTTTTCATTCTTAAAGTCTTGGAAGAAACAGGAATTCAAGGCCCATACCTAAACATAGTAAAAGCAAATACAGCAAACCGGTAGCCAGCATCAAACTAAATGGAGAGAAACTTGAAGCACTCCCACTAAAATCAGGGACTAGACAAGGCTGTCCTCTCTCTCCATATCTTTTCAATATAGTACTTGAGGTACTAGCTAGGGCAATTAGACAACATAAGGAGCTCAAAGGGATACAAATTGGAAAAGAAGATGTCAAACTATCACTATTTGCAGATGATATGATAGTATACTTAAGTGACCCAAAAAACTCCACAAGAGAACTCCTACAGCTGATAAACAACTTCAGCAAAGTGGCAGGTTATAAAATCAACTCAAGCAAATCAGTTGCCTTCCTATACTCAAAGGATAAGCAGGCTGAGAAAAAAAAAAAATCAGAGTGTGACTCTGACCAAACAAGTGAAAGATCTGTATGACAAGAACTTCAAGACTCTGAAGAAGGAAATGGAAGAAGACCTCAGAAAATGAAAAAATCTGACATGCTTGTGGATTGGCAGGATTAATATAGTTAAAATTGCCATCTTGACAAAAGCAACATACAGATTTATCGCAATCTCCATTAAAATCCCAACTCAGTTCTTCATAAAGTTAGAAAGAGCAATTCTCAAATTCATCTGGAATAACAAAAAACCCAGGATAGCTAAAACTATTCTCAACAACAAAAGAAATTCTTGGGGAATCAGTATCCCTGACCTCAAGCAATACTACAGAGCAATAGTGTTAAAAACTGCATGGTATTGGTACAGTGACCCGAAGTTGGATCAATGGAATAGGATTGAAGATCCAGAAATCAACCCACACACCTATGGCCACTTGATCCTCAACAAAGGAGCTGAAAACATCCAATGGAAAAAAGATAGCCTTTTCAACAAATGGTGCTGGTTCAACTGGAGGTCGGCATGCAGAAGAATGCAAATTATTCCATCCTTATCTCCTTGTACTAAGCTCAAATCCAAATGGATCAAGGACCTCCACATAAAGCCAGACACTCTGAAGCTAATAGAAAAGAAACTGGGGAAGAGCCTTGAGGACATCGGTACAGGGGGAAAGTTCCTGAACTGAACATCAATAGAGTATGCTCTAAGATCAAGAATAGACAAATGGGACCTCATAAAATTACAAAGTTTCTGTAAGGCAAAGGTCCCCATCAAAAGTACAAATTGGCAACCAACAAATTGGGAAAAGTTCTTCACCAACCCTACATCAGATAGAGGGCACATATTCAATATATACAAATAACTCAAGAAGTTAGACCCCAGAAAGCCAAATAACCCTATTAAAAATGGGGTACAGAGCTAAACAAAGAATTTTCACCTGAAGAACTTTGGATTGCTGAGAAGAATCTTAAAAAATGCTCAACTTCATTAGTCATTAGGGAAATGCAAATCAAAACAACCCTGAGATTTCACCTTACACCAGTCAGAATGGCTAAGATTAAAAATTCAGGAGACAGCAGGTGTTGGCGAGGATGTGGAGAAAGAGGAACATTCCTCCACTGCTGGTGGGGTTGCAAATCGGTACAACCACTTTGGAAATCAGTCTGGCAGTTCCTCAGAAAACTGGGCACCTCACTTCTGGAGGACCCTGCTATACCACTCCTGGGCACATACTCAGAGGACTCCCCAGCATGTAATAAGGACACATGCTCCACTATGTTCATAGCAATCCTATTTATAATAGGGAGAAGCTGGAAAGAACCCAGATGTCCCTCAATGGATGAATGGATATAGAAAATGTGGTATATATACACAATGGAGTACTATTCAGCCATTAGAAACAATGAATTCATGAAATTCTTAGACAAATGGCTGGAGCTGGAGAACAACATACTAAGTGAGGTAACCCAGTCTTAAAAGAACATTCATGGTATGCACTCACTGATAAAAGGATATTAGCCTAGAAACTTGGAATACCAAAGACCTTGTCCACATATCAAATGATGTCCAAGAAGAACAGAGGAGTGGCCCCTGGTTCTGGAAAGGCTCAGTACAGCAGGATAGGGCAATACTGGAACAGGGAAGTTGGAAGGGGTAGATGGGGAAACAGGAGGAGGGAAGTGGGCTTCTGGGTCTTTTGGGGAGTTGGGGAGCTAGGAAATGGGAAATCATTTGAAATGTAAATAAAAAATATGTTGAATACAAAAAGAGAAACTAGCAACCAGCTATTGGACTGGGCTTTGGGTCCCCAATGGAGGATCTGGAGGGTGGTCCTGAGGAGCTGAAGTTATTTACAGCACGATGGGATGAACAGTGACTTCAGACACCCAGACACCCCAAGAATCCCAGGGACTGAACCATCAACCAAGGGGTACACATGGTTCCAGCCAAAAATGTGGCAAAGGAATGCCTTGTTGGGCATCAGTGGGAGGAGTGGTCTTTGGTCAGTTAAAGGCTCAATAGAGGCCCCAACAAAAGGAAAAGGACTGGGGTGGGGGTTGGGGGGAGGTGGCAGTGTTGGGTAGAAGGGCATATACATGGAGGCAAGGGGTGGGAGGAGGGGTTTGGAATCTTTGGGGACTTTGGGGGGCTTTTGGGAGAGAGGAAATTGGGAAAGGTTTTACCATTTTCAATGTAAATGAAGAAGATACTCAATAAAAAAAAGAAACAGAAGGAACACTAACCAACTCATTCTATCTATGAAGCCACAATTACACTGATACCAAAACCACAAAGATCCAACAAGGAAAGAGAACTTCAGGCCAATTTCCCTTTTGAATATCAATGCAAAAATACTCAATAAAATTCTTGCCAATGGAATCCAAGAACACATAAAAATGATCATCCACCATGATCAAGTAGGCTTCATCTCAGGGAGGCAGGGATGTTTCAATATAAGGAAATCCATCAATGCAATCCACTACATAAACAAACTCAAAGAAAAAAAAACACATGGTCATTTCATTAGATGCAGAAAAATTATTTGACAAAATTCAGCATCCTTTCATGCTAAAAGTCTAGGAAAGAACAGGAATTCAAGGCCCATACCTAAACATAGTAAAAGCAATATACAGCAAAACAGTAGACAACATCAAACTAAATGGAGAGAAACTTGAAGCAATCCCACTAAAAATTTCTTAAAATGCTTCACCAACAAAATGGATCAAGGGAAATATGTAATATCATGGCATAAAGTCAATGTTAATAAATTAAAATCTCATAAAATGAGAAGGATAATTTAATACAGTCTGAACAGAACATGTGAGATATATGGAAAACTATGAAAAGACAAAATCTATGAATAATGGACATAGGAGAAGAATTTGTGCAGAGACAAATGAAACATTTTAAATAAAATCACAGAAGAAAAATTTTCCAAACTTAGTGAAAAAGATAGTCATCCATATAAACGTAGCATTTAACATACCACATAAATGATACCAGAGAAGAAAACCTCTACATCATAACATACTCAAATATTAAAAAGACAAAACAAAGTATTATTAAAAATAAGAGGAGGATACCAATGTACATATAAAGGCAAGATCATAATAATAACTGCATATTTCTCAACAGTAATATTAAAGAGCAGAAACACTCATAATAATGGATTTCTTCATCTAAAGACTCATGACATACCATACTATTGTACTTATGAAAAACTGTAAGTTTTAATTAAAGAAAAATATTAAAAATAAAAATTGCCTGACTGAATTGATGACAACTAAAATAGCCCTAGAGAGGATACTTGAAGAAATCCTTCAGATTAAGAGAAAGAAAAACAAATACATTAAACAATAACAATTAAAACAATTAAATTAAAAAACAATTAAAAACTAGACCTGCTAGAACATAGTTAAACAAATGAAGAATAACAAAACACCAAGCACTGTAAAATTTTTACAAGGCAAGAATTAGTACACACTTGGTAATAATAACTAAATGTGAGTACTTTCAGTTCCTCAATTTAAAAAAATAACAGAGTAGCAGATCACTTTAGAAATATATATATATTCTATTATATATATAAATATATATATATTTAGAATATATATTTCTAATATATGTGTGTGCTTGTATACGTATTTAAGATATATAATCTATTATATACATACATATGTATACCTTCTAAAATAATGAAAAGTGTAAAACATTAGTTACCTTGTAATTGATCAACATAACTTATCCTAAGCACCAAAGGATGATAAAAATCTAAGAACCAAGAATGATTAATTTATTTGGGGTTGTTTGTCAGTTAGTTTCCATAGGCATACAAACATTTCAGGTTATTGTCAGTGCTCTGCATTACTCTCCAGAACTTGATTGTGTCATCCTATTGCTAAATATTATACATACTTACATTGTACAATATAAAAAACTCAAACTGGCTTGGAGATTTCATTTTTACTGGCTAGCTTTCATAGTGCTGGAAGGTGTTATGTATGCTACTGAAAGAGAAAAGTAATTATCAGTTTACTGATCTGTGAACTCTACAAGTTACAATAGTGCCTGGCCTGGCAAAACATGCCCATTGGTACAATAATGGTATTGAGATAATGAAAGTAACCAAATCATTCATGGTCGCATTTAAGTCCTTTATAATATGAAACCCATACTTGGCTATTATGAAGTAAAGACCCAGTGGGTTACCAGGTCATAAATCTAACTCTAGAAATCTGTTACAGTCTTCTGTCTCCTTATACTCTGGCTCATTCTGTCCTCACCTGAATCTAGCTTGTTGTCTCTTCATCCTTTCTTTTTAAAAACTACTTCAGTTAAAACTGACTTCTCTCTCCTACTCAGTCTGCTCTCTTTAGTTGCCTCTTTTCTGTCTGTTCTTGTAAAAGATGGACTTAATCTATCTCTGACTCTATCAGTCAAATCTTTCTCTGATTCATTACTTTGTCTGCCCCTCAATTAGACATCACTTTCAAACATGGCTACATCCTTTTACAAACTTAATTCCCCTTCATTGCTAGTAATTAAGTGTATGTACTAAGGGCATATCTATATCTATATTCCAGAAGACCATACTGTAATCCAGAGCATGTCTGTATTCCATCTGGATCACATAGACCTAGGTCTTAGAATGTGATACCTTGCCAGAGTATCCATGTTACTGAATTAAAATTCCTCAGCATACAAGTATGAAAATTGATGGAATAAAACAGAGAACATAACATAGTTCCACACAATTTTAGCCATGTGATTTTGAAAAAAGTGAAAAATATAAAAACAAGATAGCCTCTTCAATACATAATGCTGTGAAACTGCATATGCCCATACAGAAGACGCAAACTACATCTCTATCTCTAATCTTTAACAAATGAATCCTCCAAATGAATCAAAGACTTTACCATGACGCCTGAAACTCTAAAACTTTGAGAAAAATGTAAGGAAAATATTCATGGTATAGACATAGGCACAGACTTTCTGAGTAGAACTCTGGTCACTAGGGAAATAGTGCCCACAATTGACAAATGAGATATCATGAAGTTACAAAGCTTCTGTGCAGCAAAGAAAACAGTTAATCAAGTGAAGAGACAGCCCACAGAATGGGATAAAGTCTTTTCTAGCTATATATGTGACAAATGATTAATATCTAGACTATACAAAGAACTCAAAAAAGCTAAGTAACAATAAATCAAACAATCTAATCAATAAATGAGCTAATGAAATGAACAGACAGTTCTCAAAAGATAAAATACAAATGACCAATAAACAGATAAAAAATGATCAATCTCACTAGCCATCATATAAATGCAAATTAAAACTACATTTAAATTCCAGTTCAACTCAGTCAGAATGGCAGTGATTAAGAAAAAAATCTAGTGAGAGTAAACTAACAAAACCATTATACACTATTAATAAAAATGTAAACTATTCCAACTACCAACGAAGGCTATTCCAACTACCAACGAAGGCTATTCCAACTACCAACAAAGGCTTCTCAAAAGTCAAAAATACATCTACCATATGACCATTCTGTATTATTTCTAAGAGCATAAGCAACCCTATGAAAGAGACACTTGCACATCAAAGTCTATCACAGCATCATTCACAGTAGATAAGTAATAAAACAATCCTGAGTGTTCCCCAAACAGAGATGGATAAAGAATGTGTAGAATTGATACACAACGGAATTTTTAGCTATAAAGGAATGAAGTAAATAGATGGAACTGGAGATAACCACAGTAAGTTAATCAAGCCAATGCCTGGAAGACAGATCTTTTAGTCTTTTCCTTGCATGCCATTTCTAGATTTTGTACAGATCTATAAAATTGTATGTGTATATAAAGCATGAATACAGATACAAACTTTATGTCCGAAAACAGATTGTAATGGGAGTGTGAGGGATCAGAAAGAGAAGGGTAGTGGGTATTGTAGTGATTATGTTTAATGTGAAATAAATCCTTTTTGGAAAATTTTCTCATTTAACAATATAACATACATATATACATATATGTGTATGTTCATGTGTGTGTATATATGATAAGACATTTTATTTTAGCTAAATCTATTCCCCATTGCACTCATCCAATTGCTCCTCTAATGTCTGCATCATGTTTCCCTCCAACTTCCAAAATTTTATTTTTTAAACTTTTTCACTTTACATCCCACTCACTATCACCTCCCGATCACCCCTCCCACAATTCTTCCCTCCATCCTCTCCCTCCCCTTCTCCTCCGAGTGTGTGGGGTTCCCTTGTGTATCCCCCCATATTAGAACATCAAGTCTCTGTGAGGCTAGACACTTTCTCTCCCACTGAGTCCAGACAAGGCAGCACATATTAGTTAGAAGAATATATCCCATGTACAAGCAACAGCTTTTGGGATAGCCCCTGCTCTAGTTGTTCAAGACCCAAATGAAGATCAAGCTGCACATCTGCTACATGTGTGGGGGAAGGCCTAGGTCCAGTCTGTGTATGCTTTTTGGTTAGTGGTTCAGTCTCTTGAGAGCCCCAAGAGTCCAGGTTAGTTGAGACTGTTGATCTTCCTGTGGAATTCCTATCACCTTTAGGGCCCACAATCCTTCCTTGTATTCTTCCACAAGAGTCCCCAAAGTTTATCCACTGTTTGGCTGTGGGCATCTGAATTCATCTGGGTCAGCTGCTGGTTGGAGTCTCTCAGAGGACAACGTGCTCCTATTTGAAAGCATAACAGCTATCACTAGTACTGTCAGGAATTACTGGTTGCTCAAGTTTCACCTCCATTTTTGCTTTGTTAAACCCACTGAATCTATTTATTTCTGCCTGTAGGTGCATAGGTGTAGAGCCATCTGGAGCATTGTAACCTCTCAGGGGCTTTATCCCTTCTTCCTCAGAAACCATTGTTGACAATAGTTTTACAGCTAGAGATGAGACTTCATGAACCCATTCATTATCCATCAATGTTGAGATTATATTTTTTGATATTAAAATGTAATTATATTATTTTCCTTTTTCTTTCCTCTCTCTAACCACTCCCATAAACATCTCCCTCCCCTGATTTCTTTCTCAAATTCCAAGTAGTCAACCCTGAAATCTTATAGATACAAGGAATGCTATTTGTAACTGAACTATGCATATGCATACACACATATGTATATGTAGGTATATATCTATGTATATATGTATGTGTATATATATATGAGGTGGGAGTATAACAAAATCTAAATAATAAAGTGCCAGAAGCTATGCTTAGATTTTGATGGCTTGACATTTTATGGGCCTTGTCTAAACAGGCACTATGAATTTATGTGTACAATGATATTGTGATATCCAGCAAATAATAAATAACAACTGATATCTTCTACTACTGGTTCTAAAAAAAAATCCCAAACAACAAAAAGAAAAGGGGTTTTTATAAAACATGGAAGAATTAGTGGAAGAGCTTGAAGGTAAATTACTATTAGATAAGAATAAAGCATATAAGATTGGTAATGTCAAGATACAAGTGGCTTCCTAGATTTTGACTAAGGGTTGGAATAGCAGGAAAGAATATTACACTTTGAAATTTCATACATAATATACTGTATATATTAACTAACAAATGGATGTTTTTTTTTACTTTCAATGCCATTTCCTTACAAATATTTAAGTTAAATTAATTTTTTGCATATTTTTCTTCAGTTTTGATTTTATTGGTTATTTTATTTACATTCCAAATGTTATTCTCCTTCCCGGTTTCCCCTCCACAAATCCCCTATCCCATCCCCCCTTCCCCTGCTTCTATGAGGGTGTTCCCCCACCCACTCCCGCCTCACCACCCTAGCATACCTTTATGCTCGGGCATCTAGTCTTTACAGGGCCAAGGGCCTCTCCTCCCATTGATGCCTAATAAGACAATCATCTGCTACATATGAGGCTGGAGCCATGGGTCCCTCCATGTGTTCTCTTTGGTTGGTGGTTTAGTCCTTGTGAACTCTGGGGATTCTGGTTGGTTGATATTGTTCTTCCTATGGGGTTGCAAACCTCTTCATCTCCTCCAGGAGGCAGCTATATCAGGATCCTGTCAGTAATCACTTCTTAGCATCAGCAATAGTGTCTGGGTTTGGCGTCTGCAGATGAGATGGATGCCCAGGTGGGGCAGTCTCTGGATGGCCTTTTCTTTAGTCTCTGTTCCAATCTTTTTCCCTGCTTTTCCTTTAGACAGAAGCAATTCTGGGTTAAAGTTTTGAGATGGGTGGGTGCCCATCCCTCAACCAGGGGCCATGTCTAACCTCTGGATATGGTCTCTACAGGTTCTCTCCCCATTGTTGTGTATTTCAGCTAATGTCATCCCAGTTAGGTCCTGTGAGCCTCTTGCTTTCCTGTCACCTGGGTCTTTCTGGTGGCTACCCCCAGTTCCCATCTTCACTGCTACACACTTCTCAGGAAATTCAATTTTGATTTTAAAGATAAGTTTGTACTTTAATGTTTTCGTTCTGTGTTGAACAATTATCGGATCAATAACATGGTGATATATAAAATATTCTTACTTTATTTAACTAGTATATATCTGGTTGAATGATATGCAAATGTACCCTGAAACCAAAAAAATGAGTTCAGAGCTAATGTTCTATTAAGACCAAATCAATCAAGAATGTTGATGATATGATATAATTTATATGGCCCAGGTTTTTCTTTCTAGAAAAGGAAATGATTAAACTTGAATCTTGAAAATTAAAACCAAAGATATAAAAACAACTTTAGCTCTCACCAATTGATGAGTAAAGGAACTATACTATAGCCATACAACAGAACATAATAAATTATATTTTAAAATAAAGTGATGATTCAGGTTAAATGTATGGATGAATGTTTAAAACATTGTGGTAATTGAAAGAAGGGAAACAAAAAGAGACATAGTAACTAAGTGTATGGCTATCATTGAGGGCAGTGAGGAATATATAGTAACATATAATGGGTCCCAGATTTATTTTCATAGTATTATGAGTGACTGCCCTTTGTGCTGAGTAATGGCCATCTTGGGATGTACTTGTCGAAGGTTCATACAACCTGGGTTTTTTGACTGTTCACACCCCTTAATAGAGGCATCAAGTCAAAACTAGACTTCACCTGAAGGACTCCCTACCACCTGGTTGTAGTAACTCTAGCTCTATTTTATGTGGTCACAGTGATGGGGTAGAATATATGAGCATGGGAATAGTAGGGTATGAAGATTTAATAAATCAATCAGCACAGTAAGCCCTTGTTCTCAGTGAGTGAAAGCTTCCCAACAATAATGTGTTAGAGTCTGGGGAGGGTCCCTCTCATCCTTATAAATGAATCCTTACCTATTCTCTGGAAGGAAGCATGATAAAATCATTGGTTCCCCAGAATAATATTTAGTAAAATCATGTCTTGATTCATCATGGTCACTTTAGGAGAAGGCGTACAACTTTTTTATATTTCCCATAGGTAGGCCTTTTAGCAACATTTAGTGAAGGAAGTTTTTACAAGATATAGATTGGTAATGGTTACAAAACCTTGGATTGGACTGTTGGATTGAGTACTCCTGAAAGGTACATTTTATCTTAATAAATTACATATCAATAAAAACAATTAACACCTTAATTTTGGGCATGGAAACATGCCCATGCCACACTGCGTAAAAAGGTCTGTAGAGAATGCTTATGTCAGTGGGTTTCTGTTTTCTCTTCATGTCCTACCTTAAACTTATAAAATAATGCTCCTCACATTCTTTTCCACTTAGAAAATACTCCCTGCTAACACCCTCACAAATAGACCCAAAGAGATTTTTGCTACTTCCTTAGGCATATCTCAAACCATTGAAGTTAACGATCAAGACTAAACACTGGAGTCAGTACTGGGACATTAAAGATGGAAGCTCACTTTAAAAAATACATCACACAAAGAAAAGACAAAACAGCTAAAATAGACTGAGAAGGAATTTACCAAAAGATAGAAAAGTAATAAAAAGCAAGTCATTTCTTGTGAATCTGAGAAAATTAAATAAAGATGTGATTAATAATAAAATTTGAGAAAGGTCAAATTAGATGGAAAACTTTTCAAACTCCATTTGATTTAGTAATTAGAATAACACAATTGATAACCTTTATCAAGACAAAAAATGAATAAGGAAGTTATATTACAGGGAACTGAAGAAGGGATGTAAAATACTAAGGACAGAATACTAGTTCATAAACCTTAGTTTTGGATGAAAGGCATAGTGTGTGTGTGTGTGTGTGTGTGTGTGTGTGTGTGTAGTGGGTAAGCACCACTTTGGTTTTGTTACTAATTCACACGTTGAGTTACAAAATTGCTAAGATGACAATATTTACATTGGAAGGGGGCTATAGAAAATGAAAAATTAAAGTATAGAAAATTTAAAATAGAAAAATGTAGCATCTATATGATTAAATGGTATTCAGAAAACATAGAAAAGATAATCTTTGTACCTGAGAAATTGATATGTCATTTAAATGTTGAGGGAGAGAGATAAGATGGGCAGAGCATGTTTCCATCACTGATATATTGCTGTTGTCTGGATTCCTCAGTTACAAACACTATTGTTTAATAGACAATTTTCTATGGGGATAGAGCTATAGTCATCATTCCTATGAGGTGCCGTAACAGCAGAATACTTGCTATTTACTCTAATCACCAGGAAAGAGAACTAATTCTGTTACAATGGGCCTGCATTTTTTTTGATAATTAAACTCTTACTTCATTTTGGATTTTATAAAATGAGGAAAAAGACTACAGTAAAGGTCTCTAAAGTCTGTGTTGAATGGAAATGGCATAATGATTTGAATTTATTGAGAGCATCTCTGTGATATAGAATTTCTGCTGGACTGAAATTTTTTGTTGTGTCCTATTTGCCCATGGGTATCCATGGTTTCAAGGCTGAGTACAAAGGGTATTATCAATGTCAAATAGAATTTAAAAGTTAGGATTCATTTGCCGGGAATCTGTTCTGCTTCTGCTCAGAACCAGATTTTATGGCCTTGGTGGCATTACAGAAATCTTGATTTTATAAATAAAATCTAAAGGCTCTCTCACATCTAAAAGCCTGTATGTGTATATGTGTGTATCTGAAAGTTGTTTTCTTTGCTTTTGTAATGTCAATATCATAAGCATTTGCACAGTGAGTACAACCAAACATTTACATATTGGGTAAAGAGACTAGAAATAGAACATTTCCAGACATTTGTTTTAATACATTGCTTCAAAAATATAAACAATAAACACTGAAGTTACATAGGCGACATTAAATTGGGATATTATTCAAAACTATGAATATGTTGAAATTGGATTATAGAACTTGTATCTATTATATTATTATATTTTTGCGTATAATACATCTGAAATGTTTAAAGTTACCAAAGGGAAAATAATGACAGGCTACATGTAGATTTTTATCTTTATGATACTTGGCTTTGCTTTGTGCAGATTCACACCATTAACCTTGAACTGGCTGAGAATGCTGACTGACCAAAATCAGTGATGTTTTTCATTAAAAAATATAAGTAACACTACCTCTTGTGTGTTCCCAAAATTTTCACATGTTCGAGGCTTGTTCTCTATTTGGAGAGTTGGTAAATTCCTTAAGAATAAAGACCTGGTGTTGGGTTTTCAAGTAACTAGAAAGCATTCTATGTAAGTTGATTTTAAGACCTCAGTCTTTCCCTTTTCCCTTCAGTCCCAGCCATGATATAAACAGCTTTTCTAGGCAAAGTGAATTTCACCGCAATGTGCTCTTTGCACATAGAATCAAAAGCAGCAGGGCTGTATTAGCTTCTTTTCTTGCTGCTGTGATAAAATACTTAGTAAAAGAGACTTAAGGAAGGGTTTATTTTGACTCACAGTTTGAGACAAGATATAATCTAGAATTGTGTGGAAGGCATGGCAGCAGGAGTGTGATGTACCTGGTCATATTTCATCTAGAGTCTGGAAGCAGAGGAAAATGAAAGCTGGTGCTCACCTAGCTTTCTTTTCTTATTCTGTCTGGGACTGGTCCATGGAATGATGCGCTTCACATCCAGGGTGGGTTTTTCCTTTTCATTTATACCTCATTGGAAATAGCCTTCTAGAGGCACACACAGAGGTGCATTTCTATGTTGATTCTAAATAATAAAGTGTACAAGTTTAACCATTGTAAGAGCCAACTGACTATGGACTGAAACATCTGAACCTGGGAGCCTACTCTAATTTCATAAGCTTTCATTGCTGGATTACAATGGAGTCATTCTACCTTAATTTGCAAAAATATATTTAAAAAATAACTTAAATATTTCTTTAAAATTAAAATACAAAGTATTGTGTTTCATTAGGGCATTTTTTAAACATAATTTGCCCTTTTTAAACATAATTTGTTGATCCTCTTTCCACCATAATTTCTCATTCCTCTGCCCCTTTTATACCTTTCTACCATGAATAGAATCTGTTTTTTTAGCCCTCTATCTGATGTAGGATTGGTGAAGATCTTTTCCCAATTTGTTGGTTGCCGATCTGTCCTCTTGATGGTGTCCTTTGCCTTACAGAAACTCTGTAACCTTATGAGGTCCCATTTGTCAATTCTTGCTCTTAGAGCATACGCTATTGGTGTTCTGTTCAGAAACTTTCTCCCTGTACCGATGTCCTCAAGGGTCTTCCCCAGTTTCTTTTCTATTAGCTTCAGAGTGTCTGGCTTTATGTGGAGGTCCTTGATCCATTTGGAGTTGAGCTTAGTACAAGGAGACAAGGATGGATCAATTCGCATTCTTCTGCATGCTGACCTCCAGTTGAACCAGCACCATTTGTTGAAAAGGCTATCTTTTTTCCATTGGATGTTTTCAGCCTCTTTGTCGAGGATCAAGTGGCCATAGGTGTGTGGGTTCATTTCTGGATCTTCAATCCTGTTCCATTGATCCTCCTGTCTGTCACTGTACCAATACCATGCAGTTTTTAACACTATTGCTCTGTAGTATTGCTTGAGGTCAGGGATACTGATTCCCCCAGATTTTCTTTTGTTGCTGAGAATAGTTTAAGCTATCCTGGGTTTTTTGTTGTTCCAGATGAATTTGATAATTGCTCTTTCTAACTCTGTGAAGAATTGAGTTGGGATTTTGATGGGTATTGCATTGAATCTGTATAGTACTTTAGGCAAAATGGCCATTTTAACTATATTGATTCTACCGATCCATGAGCATGGGAGGTTTTCCCATTTTTTGAGGTCTTCTTCCATTTCCTTCTTCAGAGTCTTGAAGTTCTTGTCATACAGATCTTTCACATGTTTGGTAAGAGTCACCCCAAGATACTTTATACTGTTTGAGGCTATTGTGAAGGGGGTCATTTCCCTAATTTCTTTCTCAGCCTGCTTATCCTTTGAGTATAGGAAGGCCACTGATTTGCTTGAGTTGATTTTATAACCTGCCACTTTGCTGAAGTTGTTTATCAGCTGTAGGAGCTCTCTAGTGGAGTTCTTTGGGTCACTTAGGTAGACGATCATGTCGTCTGCAAATAATGATAGTTTGACATCTTCCTTTCCAATTTGTATCCCTTTGACCTCCTTATGTTGTCGAATTGCCCGAGCTAGTACCTCAAGTACAATATTGAAAAGATAAGGAGAAAGGGGGCAGCCTTGTCTGGTCCCTGATTTCAGTGGGATTGCTTCAAGTTTCTCTCCATTTAGTTTGATGCTGGCTACCGGTTTGCTGTATATTGCTTTTACTATGTTTAGGTATGGGCCTTGAATTCCTGTTCTCTCCAAGACTTTAAGCATGAAGGGATGCTGAATTTTGTCAAATGCTTTTTCAGCATCCAATGAAATGACCATGTGGTTTTGTTCTTTGAGTTTGTTTATGTAGTGGATTGTATTGATGGATTTCCGTATATTGAACCAACCCTGCATTCCCGGGATAAAGCCTACTTGATCATGGTGGATGATCATTTTGATGTGTTCTTGGATTCGGTTGGCAAGAATTTTATTGAGTATTTTTGCACCGATGTTCATAAGGGAAATTGGTCTGAAGTTCTCTTTCTTTGTTGGATCTTTGTGTGGCTTTGGTATCAGCGTAATTGTGGCTTCATAGAAGGAATTGGGTAGTGTTCCTTCTGTTTCTATTTTGTGGAATAGTTTGAAGAGTATTGGTGTTAACTCTTCTTTGAAGGTCTGGTAGAATTCTGCACTGAAGCCATCTGGTCCTGTGCTTTTTTTGGTTGGAAGACTTTCTATGACTCCTTCTATTTCTTTAGGCATTATGGGACTGTTTAGATGGTCTAGTTGGTCCTGATTTAATTTTGGTATCTGGTATCTGTCAAGGAAATTGTCCATTTCCTCCAGATTCTCCAGTTGTGTTGAGTACAGGCTCTTGTAGTAGGATCTGATGATTTTTTGGATTTCCTCAGTTTCCGTTGAAACAACCCTATTAAAAAATGGGGTACAGAGTTAAACAAAGAATTCTCACCTGAAGAACTTCGGATGGCGGAGAAGCATCTTAAAAAATGCTCAACTTCATTAGTCATTAGGGAAATGCAAATCAAAACAACACTAAGATTTCATCTTACACCAGTCAGAATGGCTAAGATTAAAAATTTAGGAGACAGCAGGTGTTGGAGAGGGTGTGGAGAAAGAGGAACACTCCTCCACTGCTGGTGGGGTTGCAAATTGGTACAACCACTTTGGAAATCAGTCTGGCGGTTCCTCCGAAAACTGGGCACCTCACTTCCAGAAGATCCTGCTATACCACTCCTGGGCATATACCCAGAAGACTCCCCACCATGTAATAAGGATACATGTTCTACTATGTTCATAGCAGCCCTATTTGTAATTGCCAGATGTTGGAAAGAACCCAGGTATCCCTCAACAGAAGAGTGGATGCAAAAAATGTGGTATATCTACACAATGGAGTACTATTCAGCCATTAGAAACAACGAATTCATGAAATTCTTAGGCAAATGGATGGAGCTAGAGAATATCATACTCAGTGAGGTAACCCAGACTCAAAAGGTGAATCATGGTATGCACTCACTAATAAGTGGATATTAACCTAGAAAACTGGAATACCCAAAACATAATCCACACATCAAATGAGGTACAAGAAGAAAGGAGGAGTGGCCCCTGGTTCTGGAAAGACTCAGTGAAACAGTATTCAGCAAAACCAGAACGGGGAAGTGGGAAGGGGTGGGTGGGAGGACAGGGGAAGAGAAGGGGGCTTACGGGACTTTCGGGGAGTGGGGGGGCTAGAAAAGGGGAAATCATTTGAAATGTAAATAAATTATATCGAATAAAAAAAAATTAAAAAAAAATTTTTTAATACACAAGAGTAGACTCTTATATAAGGTATATATGGCAAAGATATTAGGAGAGTGTACCTAAAATGGATATGACCAAATAAAAAAATTTATATGTTTGAAAAAAAAAAAGAATCTGTTTTTTTTTTCTTTTTTATGCCACGTGAGTGTTCTACAACCTACACCTTTCTTTAGCACTTATATATTCTTTTGCATGGTTCCCTTTCTAGTTTCATGACATATACTCAACTCCATGTCCACATATATATATACCATGAAATGCTTTAGATATATTGTGTATAAAATATTGATTGTGTATAATATATATGAATGATAACAGTATATATGTATTAAAATCTATACTCTTGATAAGAGACCACATGTTATATTGTTTTCTGTGTGACAAATAGTGGTGTATATTTATATAATAACAACTTACTAGGCTTTTTTTTTTCCTTGTAAATCTCCTGGTACAATTTTTTTAACTGTTTTTTCTATATTCTTTGTTTACATTCCAAATGATTTTTCATTGCCCAGTTCCCCCCTCCCCATAAGTCCCATAAGCCCTCTTCCCTCCACCTATTCACTGATCAACACCCTCCCACTTCTCTGTCCTGGTAATCCTCTACAATGCTGCATCAAGCCTTTCTAGGACCAGGGCCCTCTTTTTCCTTATTCTTGGAAATGATGTGATATGTGAGTTGTGTCTTGGGTATTCAGAACTTCTGGGCTGATATGCACTTATCAGTGACTGCATTCCATATATGTTCTTTTTGTGAGTGTGTTACCTCACTTAGGATGATATTTTCCAGTCCCAACCATTTGCCTAAGAATTTCATGTATTCATTGTTTTTAAATACTTAGTAGTATTTCATTGTGTAAATATACCACATTTTCTGTAGCCATTCCCCCATTGAGGAACACTGTGTTCTTTCCAGCTTCTGCTTATTATAAATAAGGCTTCTATGAACGTAGTGTCATATGTGTCCTTATTGCATGCCAGGGAATCCTCTGGGTATATAGCAGGGTCCTCCGGAAGTGTCATGCCCAGTTTTTTGATGAACCGCCAGACTGATTTCCAGAGTGATTGTACCATCTTGCAATCCCACCAGCAGTAGAGGAGTGTACCTCTTTCTCCACATCCTCGCCAATACCTGCTGTCTCCTGAGTTTTTAATCTTAGCCATTCTGACTGGTGTGAGGAGAAATCTCAGGGTTGTTTTGATTTGCATTTCCCTAATTACTAATGATGTTGAATATTTCTTAAGGTGCTTCTCAGCCATTCGAAGTTCTTCAGGTGAAAATTCTTTGTTTAGATCTGTACCCCATTTTTAATAGGGTTATTTAGTTCCCTGGAGTCTAACTTTTTGAGTTCTTTGTATATATTGGATATTAGCCCTCTGTCAGATGTAGGTTTGGTGAAGATCTTTTCCCAATTTGTTGGTTGCTGTTTTGTCCTTTTGACAGTGTCCTTTCCCTTACAGAAACTTTGTAATTTTATGATGTCCCATTTGTCAATTCTTGATCTTAGAGCATAAGCTATTGGTGTTTTGTTGAGGAACTTTCCCCCTGTACCAATGTCCTCAATGTTCTTCCCCAATTTCTTTTCTATTAGTTTCAGTGTGTCTGGTTTTATGTGGACTTAATGGGCTTTTCTATAAGTAGTTATAATATGAAACACAACATCTGGAGATAGAGTACTAGTGAGGGAAATCCTATGGTTACTATATTTTATGTAGAGCTCCTTTGTTATTGAGGTCGTCCACAGGAATATGAAAATACCCTGAAAACATTTGAAGGTGTGAAACACACATTGCAATCCTTGATGACAAGATAGTTGTGACAAGATTTTTTTTTGGAAACACCACTGTAATAGTTATTTGTCCAGTGCTATGGATAATAAGACAACTACTGAGGCTAAGGTGTCTGGCAAATAGAAGTTATCCTGTCTAGATGTAGAATTACAATGAAAAAGGAACATGCTACTATTTTCTCCACATTAGCTTTTGATGTTTTTTGATAACATTGATGAAAGGAACGATTAGAAGTTTAGCTTGCCACTTCTTAAATCTGGTGGTCCAAAAATATAGCATAAAGTAGATCCATGCTAAAGATTAAACACTAGGATCCAAAATATTGAAACCAATGGGAATAGTTAGATACAGAAAAAGGAGTAACAATGTAAGAATGTTAGAAGATGCCCCTTAGGTCTAGCCATTAGTATAGAGCACAGGAAAAAATTGTGACTAGCTATATAGATTGTTGTTTTAATAATGATGTGGTGTATCAAACCATT
Source organism: Apodemus sylvaticus (assembly GCF_947179515.1). NCBI lineage: Eukaryota > Metazoa > Chordata > Mammalia > Rodentia > Muridae > Apodemus > Apodemus sylvaticus. The sequence continues at coordinate 57,731,418 of NC_067495.1, read as the reverse complement.
AAAGTCAGGGACTACTCTGCCTCAGAAGTCCTTGAGTTGAGACTCAAGAAGCAATTATACTTTCATGGCTTGTTTTGTGAGTCTATGAGACAGAATCAGTCCGAGTGCTCTAAGACAAAGAAACAGCATCTTATAAGCATACATTCCTCCTTGAAACAAAGGTTCCGAAACCTGAAGCAATTTGAGGTAAATAAGTCCCTGATGTACTGATACACATGATCCAACACATGGGCTTGCCACAGTGTGGGGTCTCAATAAATTTTAGGGACAAGAAGACAACAGAGAAGGTACAGGCACTACTGCAATAATTTGACACTAAGTTCATTGGGTCCAATAAGACTGTTTATGAGAGAGTTAAGAAACTAAATTGTTTCAGTTGGAATATTAGAAATGGAATGGGGCTATATTTGCTGAGACTCATGGTAGAGCATAAGTTTTTTATGCAGTAGGAGAGCCTTTGGTTTAAAGGACTTAGACTGATATGTTAATCAGGCCTGCTATGTGAATAAAAGCCATGAAATGCTAAAGAAGTCTAGAGACAGGCAAAGCAGACAAATGGACCTGTGCTGTGTAAGTCACTCAAAAGAATGTGTAGGAAGATATATATTGAGCTAGAATTTGTGAGGGGGGGAAGCCAAATGTGCTAGTGAGATTTTGAGAGGTTTTGCCTTAAGAGTTGATAGAAGGCAACTCTATCAAAAATGATAAAATGATGAAAACAAAAAAAAAGACCACACTTGTCCTAGGGACAAGCAACTATCCACAAAATAAACTGTGTGCACTTCTTTCCTGCAAAATAAATATGTCAGGGTTGAGATTGTTCATCCTACCTAGGGCCCTCTGAGCAGCCACATGTAGCTTATGGTGGAATAACAATGGCAACTGTACCCATAGTGCCATCCTAGAGTTTATCACACCCACAGAATCATTCTGAATGCAGGTCACAACAGGCCCAAGCATGGTCCAACTCCCTCTTGGCTCTGACCTTAGTAGAACAGATTGAACTAGTTCCTTAAGGCTCATTTGAAAATGGAGAAATTCCTGATGTTCTGTTGTAGTACTTCAGGATGAAGAGAAGTAGCACACTGATTGATCATAGATTCAGAAACCTAATTAAGATAGTGCCTTGCATCCATACCATAGTATCTAACATTACTCTTTTGAGGAAAAAATGATATAAAAAATGTCCTCTTTTGTATTAGAATTTGTTGGCATTCTTCTTTAATACATCCTCAGCTACTGACTCCTAAGATCAAATGACACTTTGAATGGTTGGTGGTAAGCCTTCAGAGATTTTGTTCATTTTCTGTAAAAAAGGTTTTTACACAGATAAAATTATTATAACCTCTGAAAATTTTATTGATTGTTCAAGCTTGTTTATTGTTGATTTAGTACAACTTAGAATTATCTGAGAATACGGAAACACAGTTGAGAAATTTCTCCATAAAATTTAACTATAGCCAAGCCTTTAGGGGCATTTTCCTAATTAATGATTGTTGTGTGAGGTTCTCACTCATTGCTGGTGATGCCAAATCTGGGTAGGTAGTCCTGGGGTATGGAGAGCAAGCTAGTACACATATTCCCCCATGATGTCTGTATAAGTATCTGCCTCCAGGTTACTGCTTTGAGTTTCTGCCCCAAAGTTTTTCAATGATAGACTGTGATATAGAACTCTAAGCTGAAATAGCCTTTTCCTTCCTTGGATGCTTTAGGCCATGGTGTTTTAGCACAGCAGTAGAAACCCAAAATAAGAAACAGATCTAGGGAAAATTCTAGAAAAAGACCACAGGAGATTAAAATTGTGGATGAGCTATCCTATATGGGTACCTTTTTTGGCATTCCCAGAAATCCCAATATTCAAATGAAGAATCTAGTGCCAGAAGTGGACTGCCTTCCTATGGGTTGTTGGCCAGACAACCCAGAGAGGAACTCAAAATGATAAAAGTTATTGTCATCACTGTTGGTTGTACACTAAAACTAGATCAAAAGACACTGTTGCTAACTATGGCACATACTTTGGTTTCAGAACATCAGACTAGGAATAAGCTCTATGCTGCCTAGCTACTGGCTGACTATAATTGTACCAGAAGGGCCCATGAAGGTTGCTGAAGGAAGACTGTCACTAACAATCCTACTTCGCTCTAGCCTCTGCATGCTATGCTACTGGATGAAATATTCCCCATGACAAGGTATGCTAGATGGTGCAACAATGTCATTATATGTTATGAGTATAACCTGCAAGTAACTGTTTAAAGGTAAGGCCCATTCTTCAAGACAAAATTCACATTTAATACTATCAGCCAGGATAGAAACTTATAGATGGGAAGGTTGCAAGCCCCTGTAGGGAAGTAACATCTATCTGTTGCTTTATTTAAAGGATAGAATATCCCTGTCAATTGTCTTTTGTACATCTATGTTTATGCTCATAGAGTACTGTGAAGGTCTATCTTTGTGTGGACCTTCTTATAGTGGGTGGTATTTGGAATTAGAATGAATGATAACTAGTTAAACTATTGAAAATATGTGCCTGTTGAAGGGGCATGACTTCCCAGTGCTCAACAAAGTATCATTGGCATGTCCCATATTCAAGGCTCAGGAAACACTGAAGCTTGAGGACTGGAATCCAGTGTTGAAATATGGCCATGCCCTTTTAGACATAATGTGATGCCATCTTAGAGTAGACAATATCTTGGCCAGTTATCTATGCAAGCAGTTGAGCAGTACAATAGAGAGCTGGGTTTATGATCAGAGTAGTAGAGGTACTTATGCCCTCCAGTAGATGAAAGAGAGGATATGGGATCTTCATGGGGGTTGAGTCCAAACTTCTGCCAGCACTACCCTAGCTACTAGTAATCTTAGGGGACACTAAGGTATATAGAAAGTTGAAAAGGGGGACTTCATGCCATATCTTCTATAAGGTTGTCATCAGTGGGGCTGGGACTGTGTGATAATGCAGCTGCTTGGGGTCATACACACTAAAGTAAGTACTGTAAACCCTTGCTTATGTCACCAAATCTAGTAAAGTCATTGATTTGGCAAACTAGATTTTGATAAAACCATTATTTTGGCTCTGTATTGATGCCCTGTCCACATTTTATATAGTTACATCTGCCTGGTTGTAGTGATCAGGCATACTCCCCACATTTGCTTTTAAGAGCCTTATTACCCTTTTCTCTGAGGCTCTTTCAGTATCAGAAACAATACTGATCAGTGGGATGGCTGTAATGGTGGCAGCTGAGACAGTGGAAGTATAGACAGTAGTGTTGCTCACCAGGGAGCTCATTCATGGGAGAAGCTAACTGGCAGTGCCTGTCCTGTGGGCAGTTCACTAGCCTAATTAGTAGAGTAGGTGATAGAGCTCCAACAGTTGCAGCACAACAGCAATGGGTACCCAGGTCCATTTGTGAGAGTTCACTATTGTGCAGAGCAAATGATGGTTAGCCCCAGTCCTCCTTTCTTTAACTATATTCTGTCACTCAGACACAGCTTCAAACCTGCCAATTTACCCGGACTTCTTCTATTATACTACCTGACTCTATCCTGGTGGCCTTTCAATTTCCCTCACATTTCCCTTTCATTGTGGTCACTTCTCAACAAGGATTAACAGTGTTATTTTTAGAAAGGTACATAAGTATACTCATTATCTGTAACTGCTGTGTCACTTGCCCCTGACCATTTCCTTTATACTCTTTATTCTTCTTCTCCACCTTTTGGGAGCTTACCCTTTACTGAGTCCGATGCTTGAAAAAACTACAACCCCCAGAGCACTTTTAATTCCACAGGTTTGTTTCTGCAGCAACGATCTGACCATGCCAGGAAGCGGTTTCATTTAATCAAGTTTAATTCACAGGCTGTTGCTTCTAAAGTCAATATGTCCTTTTTGAGGCTACTTGTTACTGAGTTGCTTTTTGGGAGCTTAAGATAATACAGGGTATCTGCATTAATGAAAGAAATAGCTTTCATTTGCTTTATTTAGCTTTATTAAGTTTTAATTGAGCACATACATAGTCACAAAGGATTCACAAAGATCTGTAGTTTTAAACACTTGAAAAATTATTCCAGTCAAAATATACTTAAGTACAAAACCCAGCTGGCACAAAATAATCTCAGAGTCAGCCACCTATAAATCCTTAATTTGAACCCTTCCCACATTTAAACAGATCATCTAAGCAGAGCTTCAGAGTAGAACTTGGAGCTCCAGAACATCATAATTCACCCTTGCTGTTTGTCAAGCAGAACAGTTCCCTCAACCATAACCTGTTCCAAAGTCCAACATCAAAAATCACACTTCCGGGAGAATTTTCAGTGTTCCATATAAACAAGCACACATAAATAAAACAGTATTTTTTTTTTGTTGTTTTTTGTTTTTTGCAGTTAGCGAACTATTTGGGCAGAGAAATGGTTAAATGTAACACCATCAAACACTTTAAGCACACTTTAGAAGAGCACCGTAAATGAGTACTATTACACTTAACATATTACCGTGATATCTAAAACATTAAGAAATATAAATATGTAATACAATTTTTGAGAATTACATTGAGTCATAAATAGAGGGGATTCTTAGAAAAGAGATGACAAGTCCAAATAGAAACCCTGTGTCATTTCTGTTCTTTGTAAACACTTTACATCTCTCAAGTTTTCTCCTTTGATTTTTTTTCTCTGTCAGCCTTCTCAGAGCAGAAATGCTAAAATACTGAAAAACCTGCTTGAGAAACAAACTCAAAATTCTTCATTTGCCTATTACTTGGCTTGTGCTTCTTTTGTTTCACTCCCCTAGAATTCTGCTAGTGTCCCTGCCTCTGCTCTGGGAAGCTCTTTCCTCTCAGCAGTGTTCTGTCCAACCTCATTTCAAGTAGTCGAAACAGGCAGTAGAAGCTTCTCTGTTTCCCCATTAAGATACATCAAGTAATCTTTTCTAAAATATCTTTATAGCCTTCTTGTGTACTGGTCTGCACTTCAAGGGGAGCACAGCAACATCAATTTAACAATATTTAACAATAACAGTAGTAACATTAGAATTAGAGTAATATTAACAGCAATAATCACAAGGTGGGTAACGAGAAAATGAACCTATTAACAATAATAATAATACCTGTTATCACAGATAACTCTGGCAATAGCCCTATAAGGTAGTAGGTATTATTATCCACCTTTTATAGACAAGGAAACTGGGGCACACTAAGGCCACATGACTTTCCTAAGGTCACACAAATGGTTGACTCAAGAACAAAAAAAAACCTTTTCCCATTATTCTGAGTCCTGGGATTTTTTCCACTATAGGGAATTCTTGTCTTACATCAAAATCAAAGCACAAAGTGCTTTTTACTTGTACAGATGCCGTTCCTATCATTCAAATCGAATACATGCTAGAGTTCTTTCAGTAACAGGTTTCTTAGAGCCATTACTCTCTGCTAAAATAAATCAATTAGATCACAAAAGGTCCCATACCTAAGGAAAAGTTTGTGGCCATGAATAAATTTGTCTTCTACAGAAAGTTAGCTTAAATTAGTTCACAATGTTATAGCTCTTAAATTTATAAGCAGATACTAAAACCTACATTTATAATCAGATATTAAATTATAACTATTCACAAAGAAAATATAAGCAAACAATTCATCTAGAAGGAACAATCTCATCAAGGAATGCTGAGATCTCAAGGAAACTGTTACACTCTTCTCAATATCCTAGCACATGGTGCCCTCTGATGGATTTTCTAAGATAACATAACACACACAAACAAAAATGTTTACTCTCCTAGGAAGGAAGGAAATCTCTGTGACAAAAGATAAAAGTATATGAAACTGGAGGGAGATCTGTGTACTGGGAAAACTGGAAAAGGAATAATGAATTAATATTAGACTGAGCGCAACACCAAGGAGATGGAGGAGTGAAGGAAGAAGAGAACAAGAGACAAGGACAGGGAGAGGGAAGGGAGATGGGGACTGGGAGGGAGAAGGAGATGCAAAGTAGGGAAAGCAAACAGAGAAAGATAGAGGCTAGGGTGGAACAAAGCACCGGAAATGAGGAGGCTTCAATTACTGAAGAGATGATGAGCCTCAGCACAGGAAGTTGTGAACCTCTGGTTAAGGCAGCAACCAAAAAATCCAAGTTTAATAGCCCAGAACAATGAAATATGGAAAAGTGAGCACCTGGGTGAAATGCTGGAAGGAGAAACAGTGTTGTAATCTACAGGGATATGTTTAAATGAGAATATATACCATACCCAGCATGTGAAACTAATATAATTTATAAAAGAATAGAATGTGAAATAAAGTGAATTGAGTTGAAATGCTGCATATGAGAAGGAGAAATAAAACTAGAGCCTTTAGGGACAATGTAGTTAGGGGAAAGCATAGAAACAGCAAAGGAATGGAATTAGCACAGAAGAGCACAATTGAGATTATGAATCTGTACAACTTTCACAGGGAGATAAACAACATAAAAAAAACATAAAATAAAATCAAAGGAAAAAGTGAAGCACCAACTGTAAAGAAATGCTGATTCTAGAGGCAAAAGTTGCCACAATCTCAGAGCCTGCAAGACTTCACTTTAAGGCATGAAATCTTGTCTAGGCTCAGTTAGCATGGAAATTACAGGTAGAAAAAAGTGAGAGCACCAGGCAGGTGGATAGCATGAGAGGTAACAAGGAGCAATATATACATGCTTATATCTGTGTTAACATAAAACTGTATGCTTGTATGTACATGTAAGCACTTGATTATGTCATGTTCCAATTTAGGATGCAAAAAAATATAGCTGACAGGGAGCAGTTTAGGGGTTGAAAATGCTAATCCAGTTGTCATTGGAAATATTAGGGGAGAGATATGACCACAAATCAGTGGATAGTCAATTCAGATGGGCAGTTCTGATAGGAAATGTCAATAAATTCATCAGAGACCACATATGCCAGTATACACTAGTTAAATTAGCTAGTACAAATATCAAATAGTTCCTCCAGATAAAGTCTACAGTTTGTACACAAAATGAGATATCTGAAGCTGGGGAAATCAGTCTAAAGTCAAAGATCTGTACAAAGACTGAATTTTACAGTCACATTTACAAAGATGGGGTAATAGAAGTTCAGAGTCATTCACCAGTATCACTTGTTCCTTAACATGAGTGTTAGCCTCAGACTATGTTGATGCAGAAAATAATATAACAGCACCAAGTCGGTGCATAGGGGCAGTGAAGCAAAGGAAGGTGTATCTAGTGGCAGAGAGGAGCTACCACGTAATCTTCCTAGTAATTCTTTTACACTGATATCTTTCAACCACAGTTCCTCCATTATATTATCTCTACTAGTAAGAATCACAAGTCAAAACTGGAGGCAACAAAATAATCTTATTCAGGAAATCTAGTTCTCATAAATGCATCTGCAAAGTAAGTAAAGGTAGGTAAGCCAACAAATTCTTTCAGGGTTTGGCACAGTCAGTTTTCTCGAATATGGCACAGCAGACTAATCAATTAGAGTTCTGCTGCCAGAACTATGAATCAAAACCATACATGGATTTGTGAGGCTGCACATGATGTTAAAACACGGTCCTCAGCATCTAAGTTAAAGGTTATTCTATCTCTGAATTATCTGTGCCAAGGTACTCATTAAATAAGATTCCACTGGATCAGGTGGTTGTCCAACTTAGTGACTGCTAGTCTGCACGTGGATGCAAAAGTAAGTATCCTTGGTTGAGGGCCCTGGTTCTTCATCTAGAGAGGGATCTGGATCTTCCCACTCCCCTTGGACAGAGACCTGGGAATTATCCCCTGTAGCCAAACTGGGATCCTCTAAAACCTGGGGTTCTGGAACAGCCAGGGGAACTCGTAGCAGTGAAGATGTCTGCAGCTCCCTAAGCTCATGACTCTCCCGTGGTTGTATTTGCTGAACCTGGGAGTTACTACACACAAACAGTGTTTGCATCCTCATAGATGATATGGATCTTAGTTTGGCACGGAAGCTCCTGTTGAGCCAACAGTAGATGAAAGGATTGTAGCAGGTGCTGCTCATTGCAAACCAATGAAAGGCATAGAAAAGCACACTGTCGTTTTCTACACCTGCACTGGAAATAAGAACCACATAGAAGTTAAGTGGAAACCAACAAACAGCAAAGACCAATACAATAAGTATCAGCATCCTGATGCTCTTCTTGCGCTTCTGGTAGTGTGCCATAAGTTGACGAGCAGATGCATCACCAATAGCATTTTGAATCCACAACCTCTTTCCTAGGTGAGAATAGGTTACAACAATCACCAGAAGTGGCAGGATATACAACAAGACAAATGTCCCAAGGTCGACATACTTCGAAACCAGTACGCTGGGTCCAGGAAAGGAAGGGAGGCAGTAGCTCCTAGTATCACCATCCCTGGAGGAAAGCAGAATACAAAATAAGATAATACTAACCGAATGAACACCTGAATACTTCTAATAGCTACTTTATAGAACATGTCAATAAAAAAATCCCAGACTCTTGAAACTTTAGACCTTAATTTCTTTAATTGTAAAACTAAGGAGGCTAACTAAAATGTTATCTCTTGCAGGTCTAGTCTAGGTATAGATTAAACTGAAGACAACCAGATTCTTCATTGCTAGTTATCTTGATTGCCCATCCCCTTGGTTCTACTAACAGATTGGAATTAGAAAATGGCACCATATCTTCTATTCAGGAAAATGGGGAAGTGATGAAAGAGAAGTTAAGAACATTACAAATGTGAACTTCCTGGGAGTCTCTAGAAATAAAAAGGTGAAATTATCCATTATGTCTTACTTACATGTTGACGAGAGTGACCACATTTTGGTAAATTGCATGCGGCAGAGCAAGGAACACTGCAATACTCCAGATCACGCCAACAACAATTAGGCTTTGGGTGTGAGTCAGCCTTGGTTTCATTGGGTGCAGAATTACCTACAAAAGGGAAGCAACAGCCTTCCTGAATCAGCCCAGGTCAGTGAGGTTTACATAATCAGGCACAGGTTAATACGTTTCTGCTTGGATATCAGAATTTACTTGGACTATTAATTTATCTTATTCCAATATAAACACAATGGATTGAAGGTAGTTTAGGGGGGAAAGAGAGAAGGCATAAAACACACATATATAATCTCAAATCTCTGAAAATCTAAATGGTCTCCAGCTGTAAGAATATGGATGACAATGGGAAAATGTGTCTGAAAATATTCTATTCTCAAAGATCTTTCCACCCTGTAGATTCCTGTAAGATGTCTAAAATTCCTGGCTGTTTCTCACTCCCTGCACTTTTATTCAGGAGTGTCCTCAAGTTGTCTTACCCGGTGCCGGTCCATAGCAACTGCCATCAGTGTAAGAGTTGAGACATGCAGGGAGCAGTACTGAGCAAACCGACTGACATGGCACATGATCCTACCAAAAACCCACTGTCCACTCAGGAAACGAGCCTAGGGTAAGAAAACAAGAAAAGGAGGAAGGAGAATAGGTTAATTATTAAAATGTTGCCCTTAAGCATTACAGAGAAGTGAGAATCTAGAATGAAGGCCCCAGGCACCCATACTCCTGTTTGTTTTCTACGTTCCATCACCCACTCCTAAAATGGAGCAGCTTCATTCTGAAGTGCTGAAAGCAATTCTATAAATCACTTACCAGAGCAAACGGACTGTTGAGCAGGATTATCAAAATGTCAGATATTGCCAGATTGAAGATGAGAAGGCCTGTTGATTTCTTGATTTCCTTGTGCTTGACAAAAACTTGGCATACCAGGGAGTTGCCAAAGAGAGATATCACTATGATGACAGCATATGCAAATGTCAGCACGATCTTTGCCATGATGTGGGGATTGCCTCCTATCCATTTACTCACAGTTCCTTTCGGCCCTCCCGATTCTGTACTGGAGATATTGGTTCCATTCTGGGTTGTGTAATTGCAGCTTTGATCCTCGATTGATGGAACCCAAGTGACATTTTCTCCAAGCCAATCAATGGCACTTTCCATTTCTGACAGGAAGGGAGATACTCCCTTGAAGGAAGTATTCATTTTTGTTTGGGGAGAATTAAGCAGGTCTCAAGGGACCATAAAGGATATAGAATCTGAACTCCTTTTCCAAATCGTTGCAAACAGAAACTTCTGGTTCCACCTAAAATGAGAAGGATCAAACACATTAGCATTGTATAGAACAGTGGGTCTAACAAAGAAGCCAGGAGCCAGGTCTTCACTTCTTTTTTTAAATAGAAGCTAGCAGGCTTGCTAGTCAGCCCACTTTCACGGATATGAAAGAATCCTGTGAAGCAAATTAGATTACACATATAGAATGATAAATATACCAGCATGTATTCTTACCATAATATTATATAAATATTGCGTAGAACAGTCACTGCCTTCTAATACATATTCCATTAATTAATTGTTTAGTAATTAATGCCTAATCAATTTGGGTTATTGAGGTCTAGCAGGACAGGTATACTGGATTATTTCCATAGAGTTGTAGGATTATGGAAGTCTTACCTTTCTACCTTGCTTTGTGAAGAATTTTGTGTAAATAAAATGATCAAGCAAGAATAAATGGGCTTCTAAGTAGATGGTTAGTCTCTAACTGCAGCAGTTGTCACCTATTTAATAAAGGACATGGGAAGTAATGTGTGTGTTTGCATACATGTAAAAGGGTAAGATGTCAGAGACTGTAAACTTAAAAGCAAGACTTTTGTTTTCATTTCCACATTATCCTGTCACTAAGTAGCAGCATGACTGTGCAAATAACTGACTGACAAATTTAATTACATAGTTCTAAATTTAAAATAAAAACCCTCAAAAATGTTTTCAACATAAAGAAAAGATAAATTTGTGAGATGAAATCTATGCCAATACCATATAGTCCAATAATTTTGCACTGCATACATTTGTGAAAATGTAATAATATACACCACAAATATGCATAATCATTGTGTCAACCAAAAATAAAACTACATACTTAAAAGTTATTTTTCCTTTGTTTCTCTAATTATCTAATGGAGATACTATATGCTTCATAAGCTGGTACAGAAGATTAAATCTGTATGCGTGAATGGGCATGTATACTATTCAAACAACTTCTTCATGATAGAAAATTCTCCATGTTTCCTTCTGTTTGAATCCATTTTCTCAATGGTTGTTTTTAAGCACCTAAATTGTTAAAAGGGAGAAAATGACATTTCTCCCGTGTGTGTGTGTGTGTGTGTGTGCACGTGCATGCGTGCCTGCGTGTGTGTGTGTGTGTGTGTGTGTGTGTGTGTGTTTGTGGGGGGGTGGGGGGTGGTTTTGTTGTTAGTTCATGTCCATGGGGTTGTGCATGAACATTTCTGTATATCTGTTTTGTGTGACTGACTTAATTTAGTGTTCTGTTGTTTATGTAAACTCATATGTAGCATGATTATATTGCCGTGATGCAGACTTTTATAGTGTGCATTTTCTAAACAAGACCTGAGTGTGTGTTAAGTGCTTGCATGCTATGTAATTTTGTGTTAAGTTTCTCTGCTGTACATGCACTTGCATAGTATGTTTTTTTCAGTGTGTCTGATATATGTTTGTGTAGAACAAATAATGTAGTGCTGTTTGTGGTATTGGTTATACTGGGGAGGAGTCACAGATTTTCCTTGTTTTTCTCTCTTCTTCTTACCTCTTTCTGACTCCTTTACCACAACATGTACTATGGAAAATTTTGGATGTAGCTGAGTGACACTTAGGATGCTTGAAAAAACTGAGTTGTACATTAAACACTCCACAATTACATGACAAATATTTTAATCAGGGTGCCCCCACTTGTTTTTCCAGAACCAGTAATGCTAAAGCAGAAGGACCCCAAATTTGAAGACAGCCTGGGCTGTAATAACCCAGTTCTAAGTGGAGATGTATAGTGTTAGCCTGTCTCAAGAATGTTTGTGGTATGGAGAAAACAAGGAGAATCCTTATGCTAATGTTTGGGGTCCCTTTTGATTGCGTACAGTTCCTAAATTTCTCTTCTGATTGGGGGCAGTCAGGCTGTGGTGTGGGGCTGAGCAAGGGGTGCCCCAACATAGCTTCAAAATAAGCCAGGTTTTGAGCCTTAAGGTTTGAGCTTCTGCCCCTCCCTTTGTTGCAAAGGAATATGAGGGGCGGGGGAGGGAGCTCCAAGCCGTTTCTGGAATTTTCTAAACCATCAAGTGGGGAAAGGATTAAAAACTCTGAACTACTTCTCTCAAGCAAGATTTCCCTTTAGTCAGAAGGGGGCAGTGGAGAGGAATATGTAATTTCATTCATAGCCCCTTCCCCAAATTTCAAGAGGGCGGTGCTTTAAGGAACCACGTCATCTTGAGACCTCGGCCTCGCGAGGGTGGTTGCTATTGGTGACCACCCCTCAACCTCCAGCAACTCCCTGGAGACTGAGATCCTAGAGTTCTAATTAGAGAGATTTGTTCTTTACTGTCTTGCTGGTAAAAGGGCTGACGAACACTGATTCCTCTCTACCCCAGTTGGGGCCCCCTCCCCAGTTCTCAAGCAAATGATTCCAGCAGGGAAGGGTTACTGTGGGAGGAGACATAGCCCTGCTGCCAGCCCTTTGCAGCCCACCTTCTCCCTAGAGAACAAAATAGGGAGGAGGGTCAGGGGTCTGGGAAGGGAATGTCTACCCTGCATCTCTAAAACTGGCAGCTGGCTTTCCAAGTCATGAGGTCAAGCTTACAGTTTGTGCGTACTTTGATGCGCAAGAAATCACCACTTCCATCACCCCCTCCACCACCACCACCCTAGTATCAACAACAACAACAACAACAAAAACAGCGTTTTCTCATTGTGGAAGTGCGACGGTGCGGGGGCGAAAGCATCCAGAAGCCTGAGAATGGGATGGGATGTAGTAAATACAAAGGAGCGCTTTCTAACAGCCTTTAGAGCAGATATCCTCACTTTTCAGGAGTGCCAGGATCCCTGATGATAGGAACAGACAAAACAGGAGGGAATTTCTAGGGACTCACCCAGAGCTCTTAAGAATTCGGTATTTAGCGCTTCCAGATAACCTGTGGAAGAAATGAATCCTGAAAAAAAAAAATACAGCCTGGTTGACTTGGGGCTGCTATGTCCCCAAATCTTTCTATTTCATAGGCAGTCTGACTTGATCTGCCCGTTTCCCTGTTTACCTGTTGTCAGTCGCAGAGACAGCAGCTCACCCCCACATATCTCCAGTCTTTCCTGTGAATATTGAGAGACTCACCTTAGAATCCAGAGACGGACAGGAAAGCTAGAAGTCTACCAGCCTCAGTCTGCTGGTCAGGCAGAGGAGAGATGAAGATGAACTAGCGGACTAGCCGCCTGTCCATCCAGGTCCGTTCCCACTTCTGAGCCAGAGGTGCCTCTGGCTCTGCGCACCACAGCCAACTGCCGCAGGCAGAGTCGTGCGCACTCCCCCGCGTCAGTGGGACTGGGAAGTGACCCTAAGCAATAGGGGGCGGGGCCCCGCGAGGGCTGACAGCTTTGCGCGAGACTTTGCCTGTACCACGAGATGCTGTCTGGGTCCGCAACACACAGGGTGGGGGAGCTGGGGGGGGCACAGGTGGCCTCCGCAGCTAAATCTGAGCCAGTTAATTTTTTCCACACTCTCACTGTGTAACTGAGGCTCTAGTCTTCCCTATTAAGACATGGACACTTTGGGGGCTAGACCAGATGGTGCATCTGAATTTGGGGGTTTGGTTGCTGCGGATGGGGTACATTACTCTTTTTTTAAACCTCACTCATCTATCTAAATACTCCCATTTCAGTTCATCAACCAGAATGTAATTAACAAACACCTCTCTGCTCAAGTTCTTTCATCCCAAATTTCCTGCTACCCACCTCCCCAAGGTAACTTGGTCGTCAGATTTTTTTTAAAAATCTGCATGGAGCCATAACCAAGCAGACAGGACGGAGCCTTCCGGAACCGCAGAGCCTGGGAATCTGGAGGCGGAAGGTGGCAGGTGAATGGGAGAAATAAACAGTTAGGGAAAAGACGTCTTTAGAAAGCTGCCTTAGAGTGTACCTACGGTCGTGCCAAACAACGTATGTGATATAAAAACTATGCATGAGCTTTTGCAAAACCAGAGTGGCGAGTATTTTCCACGGTTCCATTTTTCCCCCTTAGGAGAAGGAAAGTAGAGGGGAAAATACAAGGAAGATGAGAAGACAGAAACAGGAGTTTCCTGGCGTAAAATTCACAAGAGTCACTTTAAAAAACATTATTCGAACCACTTGTGGTTCAGCTAATTTATTTCTAGAAAATTCTTTTCTGCCCTCATTTTGGGCTTCGTGTGTGTGTGTGTGTGTGTGTGTGTGTGTGTGTGTGTGTGTGTGTGTGCGCTCGCGCATGCTTGCTTGTATTGTGTTCAGGTAGAAAAAATAACCTCACACTGTACTTCTAATTCACAGATTGGGTTCCTCATTTCCTCCATGATCTCTCTTCCGAATTCTCTCCAAGGAATATATAAGCAATCAGAGAGCTCTTAGATGCAATGACTCACTGAGTATCTCTGTGTAGAACAGAGGTGCCCTTAATCTTTTCACATCTGATTTTCTGCTCAGTAATATGCAAATTCTCCAGATTTTTTGTAATTCTTTTACAACATATTTCTCACCAAAGAGTTGAGGACTAACTCCATCTGTCAAAATCACTAAATATTTTCCCTCAAAGATAAAGATTTTCTTAAATCTTTCTCGAGTATACTTGATTTCCTTTAGAGAAGTCAGGAGAGCCCCACTCCTCATCGTTCTATGAGTTTGTGTGATAGACTCCTCTCCCAGTTACTTCTGGCTTTTAATAAAATGAAATATTTCAGAATAGAAACACCTCATATTTTTTCCTCACCCTAAATTTTACCAGGAGATATTAAAAATGTTTGCATTTGTATATAAATATATTCAAAAAATGTTTACCCAAAGCATGGTCAAAGCAAGCTCATCTTTGCAGCATCCAGAGGTTCCTTCTGTGACCAGTCTAGAAACACTGTGCTGTTTTCTGCACAGGGTCAATTCACTAAATGCAGAAGCAGGAGAAATTCTGTTTATAAAATTGGACACCAAATTTATTTAACAAGCCAAAGAGTATGCTCTTACATCTCTCCTACAGCTAAAATTTGCTCCTAGACAATATTGAAAGATTCCTTATCTTCTCACACCTTTATCAAAGCTCTCTTAACCATAAATCAGCCAGCATCTTCATTTAACTCAGCATTTCCTCTTTAAAGGGGTCTATACAATCTGTTCCACACTGAAAGAGAGGTCAAGCACTCTAGAAACATTACCAACTATTCTTCCATTTTGCTAAACGTCAATGTCAAATCCATAGTCGACTTCTGACAGTCATTGATCAGACCTCTATAGGCCCACAATGCCTTTAGACTTCATGAGCCCCTCAACCAACAATGGGATAACCTCAAAAAAGCACAAGGGTGAACAGTGAATTCCAGACCAAGAAGGCAGCCATTTGGATAAGATCATCTAACTTGCTTTTATCCTACAGTGACTTTGAAGTAATTATTCTGCTGACTGCATATCACACAATTCATTCTTCCTTTCCTACTCCTTGTTCTTCTCTTAGGTAGGCAAAAGTATCATTAACCTTGCAGAAATCGTCTTCTTTATCCTGCCAGGCTTTGATACAGCCAAGACACAGCTCTCTCTTCCATTAAGTGTTTGGGATTTGAGTTGGATTTGCAGCTTGCTTCTAAAGCTGCACTTCTTGGTATTCCGAAATCTTCTAGCTAAGGAATGCAGCGCCTGCACGTGTGGCTCACGGAGAGTTAGCTCAAGCCAGCCAATCAAGGGTTGAAGAAAGAGAGCACAAGCTCCGGAGCTGTCAAGCTTGTCCCACAGATCAAAGCCCTCCTGGTAACAGATTTATAGGATTCCACCCGGAAGGAGGAGTGGGCGGAGCTTCAGACTATTGGTCCAGAGAAGGGGCGCGCAGGGGGGAGGAGAGAGAGGCTGAGGGTTCCGTGGCTTCTTTTGCTGCCCACGGAGTGCTAGTTTTGAATGCTCTAATATGGCAGGCAGTTTTCCAAGCCACTGTTTCCCAGAATTTATATTCAAACACAGGCAAATTTCTGCATTTATCTTCCACTCCACCACAACCTAAGCATTTCTCTAAGGCACAGCCCTCCCCAACAAAAGGATGAGGGTTTTCTTTGTTGAACACAAGGGCACACTTGGTACCTAATCTTACACAATGGTGTTGATTTTAAAAGCTTTAAACCAAAATTAGTATGTTTTTTAAAAAATACACACACACACACACACACACACACACACACGTATACTTTTCTTTTTCGAAAACAAACCAAAAGGCAAATAACGTGCTTCAGGTGGAAATATTAGTGGGAAAGTCAAGCAGTCCCCTATACCTTATGATTCCCCACATTCTCATGATGCCTCGAGATAAGTTCTCTGAAGTGACAAATAATGTTAAACATGCCTGTTTCCTTTATGGATTTGATTGCCATACGTTGTGCATTTAGAAGTTCTGGTGTATTGGGTTTATGTGAGATTGTTCTGTAACTTATGGACTTTTCTGTCAGAAAGTAAATGTAGCTTGCCGCAGAGAGAAAACAGCAAGCCAACCTATACATTTCCTTTAGTTGTTTATTGACCTGGGAATATTTGTACCCCCATCAAATTACCTAACCTTGTCTATGATTCCTGCCACAAAACAGTCTTTCTCTATATTTATCCTAACATCTTACTAAACTCTTCTTAATATTTTTAGGAGGCTACTTCCTAACTCATCCATCTGACCTCCCTCCTCTCTGCACCACTGGACAGCAATAGCTATGGCTCAACCAAGTCAGATTAATCTAAATAGCACTTTTATAATATCATGCTTACTGAATATGAAGCAGAAATAGCTGTCTTGTTACTGAAATTCTGTCTGTACATAAACTTCACAATCAAGTGATTATGTAATACACACAGACTTATACAACCATCACTGAAATACGTTCTAGAACCTTTTCAGGATCACAAAAAGAAACGTGGTACTTATTTCTTTTTATTGTACCTAAACTAAGCAGTATTCTTCAACCTTAAAAAAATAACTCATGTACTTTTTGCATATAGATATTTTACATATGAGTTATTTTATATAAATACAATTATAGATGAGTTTATGGTCTTGTTTAATATAGTAGTTTCCTTTATGAAAATATTATTTTATACATATATGTATATGTATATGTATATGTGTTGTGCTTGTATATATGTATGTGCACCATATGTATATGTGGTGCCCTTGTAAGACTGAAGATGACATTGGATCCCCTGGAACTGGAAGTTATACAATCAGTTAAGCAATCATGTGCATCCAGGAAACCAAACCCAGGTTCTCTGGGAAAAGGTCAGAACTCTCAGTGAGTGGGCTGTCTCTCCAGCCACGCACTGCTTTCCTTTTAAAGTTTTTTTTTTCTTATTCTTTTTTATTTTTTAAATTTATTTATATTTCAAGTGTTATCTCCTTACTCTGGTTTTTCCCCCTCTCCTGGAAACCCTCCTCCTATCCTCCCTCCCCCCTGCTTCTGTTCCTTCGCCCACTCACCCACTCCCACCTCTCCACCCTCTATTCCCCTACACTGGGGAATCTATTGAGCCTTCTTAGGACCAAGACCTTGCCTCCCATTGATGCCTAACAAGGCAATCCTCTGCTACACATGCAGCTGGAGCCATGTGTACTCTTTGGTTGGTGGCTTTGTTCCTGGGAGCTTTGGGGGGAAGAGGTCTGGTTGGTTGACATTGTTGTTCCTCCCGTGGTATTGCAAACCCCTTCAGCTCCTTCAGTCCTTTCTCCAACTCCTCCATCCGGGACCCCCACATTCAGTGCAATGGTTGGCTGAGAGCATCCACCTCTGTATTTGTACGGTTCTGGCAGGGTGAATGATTTTGATTGTGATATTTTCATATGTAATGAACATTGCTCATGCTTTCTCTTACCCTTTCTTCCCCTCTTTTTTCTCTCTTCCTACATGCCTAATAGTTTTCACCCCACAACCTTACTATCATGTTGTTTTTATTCCTCTAAATTCCATATGAGATAAAATATACACCACTTGATATCTTATCTCATGAAATTTAGATTTTTCAAGGATATATTAATATTGATTTTCAATATGAAGGAATCTAGAACCACTAGAATCTAGACACGAATTTATGGGTATGACCACAAAGGATTGTTTACATTGTGATAACTGAAATGTGATGATGACCCACATAAAATATGAGGGGTACCATTCCATGGGCAATGGTCCAGGACTGAATAAGAAGGGAAAGATAATATAGATAAGCATACATATTCATTTTCTATGCTTCTTGAGTATGGATACAATATAAGCAGCTCCTTCATGCTTCTTTCACTGTGATTTCCTCACTATAAAAGACTGTATAGTAAACTGTGAGACCTATGAACGAAAGCAAACCCTTTATCTATTAAGTTACTTTTCCAGGTATGTTAACAAGACAATACTAATAATATACTTGTTTTCCTGAGTCTGGATTATTTCACTTTACAGATTGGTCTCCATTTCTTTTGAATTTCCTACAAATGACAAAATTTCATTCTTTTTTATGGCTGAATAGAATTCCATTATAAATATATACTACATTTCATATTTTTCAAGGATATATATTTGTGTGTGTGTGTGTGTCTGTGTGTGTACAGGAATGCCGGTTCTTCTAAAATCCAGAATCCCTAGAGATGGAGTTATGGCTAGCTAATGTGGGTGCAAAGAAGAGAATTCCAGTACTCTAGAAAAAAAAATGAAGTGCTCTTAACTGCTGAATTATCTCTCCATTACTTATCCATTCATCTGTGTAGGGGCACAGAAGTTAATCCCATAACTTAGATATTGTAAACAGTGCTGTAATAAACATGTGTGTTACATTTTTGCATTGACTTAAATGCTTTGGGTATACACCAAGATATCATACAGTTAGATTACATTATAGTTCTGTTTTTTTTTTTTTTTTTTTTTTTTTTTTTTTTTTTTTTTTTTTACTGTTTTGAGGAACCACCATACTGTATAGTGACTGCAATAATTCACATTCTTACCAGAATTTTACAGCTTTTTAAAAAACACTTCACATCCTCATCAACATTTAACATTATCTATTTTTTTAATTCTGACACCATTCTGACTAGTGTAAAATATACATGTAGTTTGTTTTGAGATAAAGTCTTGTTAAATTGTGCAGGCTGTCCTTCAACTCATGACCCTATTGTCTCACTCAGCCTGTACTAGGATTGCAGGCCAGTAGAACCCCAACTCATTCTCAGTGTAGTGTTGATTTATACATGTCTGATAGTTAAAGGCCTTGAACATTGTTTATTTAGATTTTGACCATTTGTTCTCTTGTGTTTGAAGAAGGATGTTCCGTTCATTTACTCATTTGCCAATTAAGGTATTTGTTTCTTAGTGCTTGTTCACGTTTTAAATTCTACTTTTATATTCCAGATACTAAATCTTCACCAAATCCTTGGTATTTAATTTTCTTCTTGAGATGTGAGAATAGGATTCTTTCACAATAAGTTCATTTTCTCCATTTTTGCATTTCTTCCTATAAATAAATATATGATATAGCCTTATAGCTATCATAGTGGGTATGAATTAAGATCTCATTTTGGTATTTATTTGCAGTTCTGCAGCCGCAAATATTGTTCAGTATCTCTTCATGTCAACAATTTGCATATTTTTGTTGGAGAAGTTTCTATTCAAATATTTTGCTCATTGGAATTTTTTATTTTAAATTATTGAATTTTTTGTCTTATTTATGTGATGTGAGTCCACATCATTTACTGTGTATATGATTTATGAATAGTTTCTCTTCTGAGTTTTTCTCTCTACCTTCTTGATAATTTGAAACACAAGATACTTTACTTTGTATTATATCACATGTATTTATTTTCCTTTTACTTCTAAAGTGTTTTAGTGCTTCATCTAAGAATCCATCATTTAATACAAGGTCACGAAGATTATTCCTATCTTTTTAAAATAAAAACTTCAGTTTTAGAAATTTGATATATTGTTCATTTATAAGTGAATTGCTGAATATGTTATCAAATATGGGTCATACTTTTTTTTCTGCAAGTGATTTATCCAGTGAGCCCAAAATCATTTGATGAAAATATTAGTTCTTCCTCCATTGCATGCTCTTAGAATAGTTTTTGAAAATCAGTTTATTGTAAACATAAAACATAATTTCTCAACCCTCACTTTTGTTCTACTGATATCTATATTTATATAGCATTATCTCACCATCATGATTGCTGAAGCTTCGTAGTAAACTGAAATAGTCATTTCTGGGTCAGATATTTTCATTGTCCAATGATTATTTTGATCATATGGATTCCTCAGGTTTTCATGTAAAATCTGGGTTCAGTTTGTCACTTGGGGCAAAATAGCCTGCCTGATGTTTGATAAGAACTTCATTCAATATGTAGTAATTGTGAAGAACATTAACTTCTTCATATTAACTTGTTGCCTTTGAATTTATGAAAGTGATATTCACAAAAAGCTTTCATTTTATTTACATTTTACTTAATTTTTCAAGAATGGTTTGTAGTTTTCAAGGTAAAACTTTTGTATTCATTTTGTTAAATTTCTTTATTATTTTTTACTAAAGATCTGCTAGCAATCAATTGCTGTAGTATATCTTTATACAGAGTATAAATCAGACCTTTAGCAGATAGTTGTGTGTTTTTAATATTTTAGTCATATTCATTTAAATATATTGTATAGAAAAATATTGTATAGAGATACATAAGATTCTTAGTTAATAAATTATAACAGTTTAATATACTGTCCCTCTACTTTCTGGACTTTATTTCTGATTTAGATTTTTTCATTTTTTTAATTGGATATTTTCTTTATTTACATTTCAAATGTTTTCCCCTTTCCAGGTCTCCCCTTTGGAAACCCTCACGCCGTTGCCCCTCCCCCTGCCGCTATGAGGGTGCTCCCTCACCCACCCTCCATTCTTCCCACCCTGGCATTCCCCTACACTGGGGCATCAAACACCCTCAGGACGAAGAGCCTCTCCTCCTACTGATGAAAAACAAGGCCATTCTCTGCCACATAGATGGCCGGAACCATGGGTCCCTCTATATGTACTTTTTAGTTGGTGGTCCAGTCCCTGGGAGCTCCAGGGGGTCTGGCCTGTTGATGCTGTTGCTCTCTCCATAGGGCTGCAAACTCTTTCAACTCCTTCAGTCCCTTCTTCAACTCCTCCATCTGGGACCCCGAGCTCAGTCCAATCATTGGCTGCAAACATCTGCCTCTATATCTGTCATGCTCTGTCAGAAACACTCAGGAGACAGCCATATCAGGCTCCTGTAAGCAAGCACTTCCAAGCATCTACAATTGCATCCAGGTTTGTTAAGTGTATATGAGACGGCTAATATCCACTTATCAGTGAGTGCATACCATATATGTTCTTTTGTGACTGAGTTACCTCACTCAGGATGATATTTTCAAGCTCCATCCATTCGTTTAAAAATTTCATGAATTTATTTTTTTAATAGGTGAGTAATACTCCATTGTGTAAATGTATCACATTTTCTGTATCCATTTCTCTGTTGAGGGACATCTGGGTTCTTTCCAGCTTCTGGCTATTATAAATAGGACTGCTATGAACATAGTGGTGCATGTGTTCTTATTTCATGTTGTAGCATCTTCTGGATATATGCCCAGGAGTGGTATAGGTGGGTCTTCAGGTAGTGCTATGTCCAATTTTCTGAGAAACCTCCAGCCAAACTGATTTTCAGTGGTTTTACCAGCTTGCAACCCCACCAGCAGTGGAGGAGTGTTCCTCTTTCTCCACTTCCTTTCCAACATCTGCTGTCTCCTGAGTTTTTCATCTTAGCCATTCTGACTGATGTGAGGCAGAATCTCAGGATTGTTTTGATTTGCATTTCCCTAATGACTAAGGATATTAAACATTACTCCTTTAGGTGCTTATCAGCCATTGAGGTTTCCTCAGTTGAGAATTCTCTGTTTAGTTCTGTTCCCAAATTTTTAATATAGTTATTTGTTTCTCTGAAGTCTACCTTCTTGAGTTCTTTGTATATTTTGGTTAGTAACCCTCTATTGGATGTGGTATTGGTAAAGATCTTTTCTCAATCTGTTGGTTGCCATTTTGTCCTTTGCCTAACAGAAACTTTGCAATTTTATGAGGTCCCATTTGTTGATTCTTGATCTTAGAGCATAAGTCACTGGTGTTCTGTTCAGGAAAATTTCCCCTGTGCCCATGTGTTCAAGGCTTTGTTACACTTTCTTGGCTCCATACCCAAATACCACCAGGAGAAAGCTGGTCTCCCAGGAGTGGGGACACACCTGTGAGCACAGGTAAGACCACCATTTCTGTTCAGAGGGACCAACCTAGAACACTCAGGACACAGAAACCAAGGAGCAGTCTGGGACAGGATTCTTCCGGTTTCCATCTGCACCTGCAGCTGATCCTGTGCCCCAGTACATGGAGCTGATTTAGATATCGTACAGCAGGTTTGTTAGTGATTTGGAAGCTGTCTTTGTTGTGTAGCTTTGAATCAGCAATGTCCTTTTATCTGTCTCCTACTACCTCTATCCCTCTCTCTTTTCATTTAATAGTTAGATTATGATACATTTAGTTATAATTCTGTTCATTTAGCATCATTATTTTTCTTTCTGATAGAAGTTGTATAACTTCCATTGACTTGTCTTCAAGTTAGTTCTTTGGTGCAAATTTATTTCTTGGTTCATGGTACTTTTACTGTAGAACTTACACTTTATTATTTCTGTTTTATTGCTATGTCATACTTTGAAACACTGTAATTAAACCTTTTTAACTTAATTATGTTTTCTTTGGTTTCTCTGATGTACTTAAAATAACTGATTCAAACTTGCTAACTCTTAAATTCAAGTGCAAACATCCTACTTCTCAAAAGGAAGTTTCCATTGCCTGTATTTTCCCCTGTGGATGTTTGTATATCTCATGTGTAGTGGATATTTTTATTGAATGTTTTCAATAATCTGTTGTGTAAAATTTGTAACTAAAAGTAAAACTTATTATTTGATTATTTGTTTGTTGACTAAATTATTTCAATGAAGTAAATTTCCACTACAACAAACAGCCTCTGATGTTTCTTTTCAGTGAGTTCAGGCTTCGATACTGCACAGTCATTCTGGATGACAGTGGCTTTAGCAAGAATATTTTTGTCTCGTTTCCTGATCTCTTTCTTTCATCTGTCTGCACTGATGGTATCATAGCCAGGTATTAACTTTCAGTGATTGCCAGATGATTGCAATATTGTTTTCAACAATGCTCTGGAAAATAAATTGCTCTACCGTGATGCAATTAAATGTGGCCTTCTTTGCAGGGTTGGTATTTTATGCCAGACTCTGGGACCCTCTCTAAAACCCAGTTTGAAGATTGTGTTTAGCCATGCAATTTCCTGGATCTTGCTGTTAATCTAACTAATCTCTAAGGCTTAGGCTATTTTTCTTATTGGGCTACCAGATTTATTTCCACTGCTTATTACCTAACTCCTTATTTTCAAAGAAAGTTATATTTGAGGGTGTTGTTTAACTACTAGTCTTGTATATTGCCTTTCTCTCAATATATAAAATCTTGTATCACTGTTCCAGATAGAAACTAAGGAAGTGTCTTTATCCTGGAGAGACACTTGCTTTATAAGCAGAATGCTAAGCAAGGTGATAACCATTAATCATGTATGCCTACCTCTTCTGCCTTGGAATTTCTTTCTTAGAAACGTACTTGTAATGAAGATCAGGACTTAGTGTTTGTCCCTTGCCCTTGACTGGGATATATCATGTAGTATTTGTGCAGGTTTGAGTGGTTGTAAATCTCACAACTCTAATCCATATTACACTTTCTGAAACACAAATGCTAAATGGGTCAGAAACACAGCATTCTTATTTCATCTGAGAAGATGTTATGTTTGTACATTGGAGTCTTGGATAAAAGAGACATTTATTTTGGCATCTGCTGTCCAGTACATAACTTTGATCATACTAAGCTGGGGACAGGAGAAAGGAACAAGTCATAACTCAAATCCAACATTTTCTTTTTTTAAAATGGAAAATAATTTTGTAATTATATTTATGTACAGAAAACTTAGAGTCCATTTAACCCAACTTGGTAGTGAGTTCTTTAGCCTTTGCCTTTTCCAGCTTGTGTTGCCTCCCCAGTGGCAGAGGATCTCAGCATATCTGTCATTATAATTGTTCCTAATAGCTTCCACCAGCTTAGCCAGAGCGCCCTTGTCTTCCAAGTTAACCTGTGTGAAGGCAACAGTGATGTATGTCCACCTTTGTACCAGGCGCCCCAGCCTGGCCTTTCCTTTGATGATGCAGAAGGGCACCCCCATCTTTTGACACAGCCAGGCAGGGAAACCACAAGCTCAATGGGTTCTATAGCATAGGCAATAAGCACCAGCTGAGCCTTATTCTTCTCCACCAAGTTGGTGACTGTGTTGACTCCTGCTCAGAGCACAGGTGGTCTCTTAGTTGGTTCGTCCCCTTTGCAGGCAGCTTTGTTCTCTGCACAGGCCAGTAGCCTTTGCTTCTTCTCCTGCTTTGTCTCTGGCCTGTACTTGTGGGCAAGCTTAAGCAGCTGAGTAGCTGTTTGCCTGGCCAGGGCCTGGGTGAACTGGTTAATGGCAGGAGGGACTTTGAGCCACTTATAGAGGATGGCTCTTTGCTGCTGCAGCCTGATGTAGCGGGGCAATTTGAAGAAGCATGTTAGATCTTTGTTGGACTGGATGTTCTGTTCAAGGCCAAAGTTCATGGGACTTTCCATAAAGGATCTGTTTGCCTCCTAAAGAAGGGGGCTGGGACCACCTTCTTCCCCTTGGCTTTCTTTCCTTTGGGCATCTTGCTCGGCTGGTGGAATCCAACATTTTCATTGTAACCAAGAATTAATGAATTTGTTGCTTATCTTTAGGACAATTTGTAGAAATTTTAATAGGCTATTTGATTGTTTCTAACTTTTACTAGAGTAGTAGATTACATAGAGTAAATGAATTAGGCTTTTTGTCATTAGGGCAAAATATCCTTCATAAACAACTTAAAGGGTGAAAATTTTATTTTGACTTATAGTTACAGGTGTTTCAATAAATTGTTGACTAGGTCCAGTATTTCTGGGCTGTGATGAAGATAAAAATTTTGGAAAAATGATGTGAAGGAACTTATTAGCTTATCTCACAGCAGACTGGAAGCAGAGAAAGTGCTTCTGATTTTCTCTCTTTTAGTCTGTCACTACTCACTCCTTACTGAATGGAACTATGCATACTCATGGTGAGTGTTCCCCCTTAATTAATGCACTCTGGAAATGTTCTATCCTAGAGATGCTCCATATTAATCTTCTTGGTCGTTATCAATACAAACAATAAGCAATAGCTACAGAACATCACAGTAAATATACAGGATCCTCCACACATGACCACTCCATATAGAATTCTCTCTTTCTTGAAATCTTAAATCACGTACAACAGAATGTATTAAGTTAATATATATGTGCATGTGTACATATATAAACTTTATGCTAGCTCTTTACTACCTTTCTTTCAATTTTCTCTCTTCATTAAACAGATGAACTAGATATCCCCCACAGCTTGTTCATACATCATTCTAATGTTATCACTGTTGGCTTATTGTCTACTCTGTGCTGTGTTTAAGATTAAAAGTAAACAGGAAGATGCAATGCTTAGTTAGACATGGTCCCTACCCTATTATTACAAAAGACAGAGAAATAGGTATAATTAAAACAAGGTAAATTATGATCCTTTATATAGAGAAGCATTAAAAGTGCTTTTTTTTCTTACAGAAACTTTGTAATTTTATGAGGTCCCATTTGCCAATTCTTGCTCTTAGAGCATACGCTATTGGTGTTCTGTTCAGAAACTTTCTCCCTGTACCGATGTCCTCAAGGGTCTTCCCCAGTTTCTTTTCTATTAGCTTCAGAGTGTCTGGCTTTATGTGGAGGTCCTTGATCCATTTGGATTTGAGCTTAGTACAAGGAGACAAGGATGGATCAATTTGCATTCTTCTGCATGCTGCCCTCCAGTTGTACCAGCAGCATTTGTTGAAAAGGCTATCTTTTTTCCATTGGATGTTTTCAGCCTCTTTGTCGAGGATCAAATGGCCATAGGTGTGTGGGTTCATTTCTGGATCTTCAATCCTGTTCCATTGATCCTCCTGCCTGTCACTGTACCAATACCATGCAGTTTTTAACACTATAGCTCTGGACACCATCAAGAGGACAAATCGGCAACCAACAAATTGGGAAAAGATCTTCACCAATCCTACATCAGATAGAGGGCTAATATCCAATATATATAAAGAACTCAAGAAGTTAGACTCCAGAAAACCAAACAACCCTATTAAAAAATGGGGTACAGAGTTAAACAAAGAATTCTCACCTGAAGAACTTCGGATGGTGGAGAAGCATCTTAAAAAATGCTCAACTTCATTAGTCATTAGGGAAATGCAAATCAAAACAACCCTGAGATTTCACCTTACACCAGTCAGAATGGCTAAGATTAAAAATTCAGGAGACAGCAGGTGTTGGAGAGGGTGTGGAGAAAGAGGAACACTCCTCCACTGCTGGTGGGGTTGCAAATTGGTACAACCAGTCTGGAAATCAGTCTGGCGGTTCCTCTGAAAACTGGGCACCTCACTTCCAGAAGATCCTGCTATACCACTCCTGGGTATATACCCAGAGGATTCCCCACCATGTAATAAGGATACATGCTCTACTATGTTCATAGCAGCTCTATTCATAATTGCCAGATGCTGGAAAGAACCCAGGTATCCCTCAACAGAAGAGTGGATGCAAAAAATGTGGTATATCTACACAATGGAGTACTATTCAGCCATTAGAAACAATGAATTCATGAAATTCTTAGGCAAATGGATGGAGCTAGAGAACATCATACTAAGTGAGGTAACCCTGACTCAAAAGGTGGATATTAACCTAGAAAACTGGCAAACCCAAAACATAATCCACACAGCAAATGAGGTACAAGAAGAAAGGAAGAATGGCCCCTTGTTCTGGAAAGACTCAGTGAATCAGTATTCGGCAAAACCAGAACGGGGAAGTGGGAAGGGGTGGGTGGGAGGACAGGGGGAGAGAAGGGGGCTTGCAGGACTTTCAGGGAGTGGGGGGCTAGAAAAGGGGAAATCATTTGAAATGTAAATAAAAAATATATCAAATAAAAAAAAGAGAAAAAACGTGCTTTTTTTCTTCCCCTGTTCTTTGGATGGGAGGTCTCTGTGTTGTTTAATACTTTCTAATTCTAGGAGGTGACATTTAATTTAGATCTTCATTAATGGATAGTACTTCATTAATGGAACAGTCTCTAACTGATGGAGATGGTAAAGGGAACATTATAATGTCAAAATTGCCAAGTCACAAACATATCACAGCAAAATATATGCTAGGACGTGAACTAAGAAGGCTAGACAAGTTGAACTGGCCAAATTATAAAAGCTCTTGAAAACCATGCTTTGTAGTTGATTTTCATTCTGTAGATCATGCATTATTATAACATTTTAATATAAAAATAGCATGATTCATTGAGGAAGATAAGGTGTGTGATGGCAAGAACAATTGGTATTTCAGCAATAATGAGGAGCAAAGATACCAAGGGAGAAGGAAACTATGGCCAGTTTCTACAGTAAAATGAGAAGGATATAATTTCCAGCTGGAACCAATGAATGAATGTGTGAGAACAGTGAAGAACCTATGTGATCTTTTAAAATTTAAAGTACAATTTTCTGAGTCTGGTTTCATGACTATGAACTAGAAATCGAGGTTAAAAGTTCAAGTGATTCTGAATACTGTGAACATACCCATATGTTAAAATGATTAAGACCTGATTAATTTTGGAATGCAAACTTAAACACCACTTGATTTTCTGTATCCTCTGAATCCTTGATAGGAGTTTTCCAAGACTACAGGGGTGATATCAAGTCATTAGGCCCTTGTGCAATGGAAAGGACACTGGGTAAAATGTATTCCATGCTTCTAAGAAACTTAATTTGGACATATTTTTGCACACAACTTGTATACTATTTTAATATTGAATTCTATTATTGGGTAATTTCTAAACGATCTGAAGGTTAGCTAAAGGAACTCCATATAACTCAGTACTATAGAATGCACAATTAACTAAATGGTTTTTAGCTACTCTATGATAATAATACCTCTTGTTATTTAAAATTGAAATAAAATACACTAATCTCTCTTGTTAAAAACTTATACATGAATTTAAAAAAAATGCAATATAGTTATTTACTCCAGTGTTTAACAGAGAAACTTTTGTATACAATTACCTCACAAAGTATATATGAATTAAATATAACCAGGTATTACTCTATAATGTTGAGTGCAGGAAGACTTAACAAGTCAGACAAAATTTCTCTGGATGAAATAAGGGAAAATGGAACAGGTTTGGAAATGCTCATATTGGAAGGGATTAACAAAAGGAAGGACTAATTTAAGTGTATAAATCCAGAGACATGGTATGTCTGGACTGGAGTATATATTGACTTGGGGTTAGAGTGTATACTGATTCAAAACACAGAATTAGCTACTTGTCAACATTCCACAGAGTATCACATTAATTTATTCATTGAACATATTTTGTAATTTACACCTAGTGTATAGTATGCATTGTATTAGATGTGAATAAGATGACCTATACACGAAGAGCTCCAATAAAAATACAACAAAAAGCACCAACGGTAGACCATGATAAGCTGAAAGGAGATAGATAGTGAAAAGGATGCTTTGTCATGAGAGTCATTAACTTAAATTTAGAGTCCCCCTATTGTTTATTTTCTACTTGGATTCAGACTAGTGTAAATCGACGTACCTCTTCTTGTCTCAGAAATCCCTTATTGAAGTGAGGGCACATGAAGCCACTTCAGAGCCATTCCCTATATGTGCTGATTAAACACTTCAAAACTCTAGATAGACTGTGACAAGGGAAAACAATGTTCATGATAAAAACCTGGGTAGTTGCAATATGAATTTTGAACTACTGGTTACATTCAAGTATATTCTGTTCATTCATGTCCTGTAAAGAACCAACAGTGGACTTGATGACAAGGGAAGTTATCAGAAACATAAGCCTAATAGATTCTCCATCTCTTTATAGGGATCTGAAGACCTATACTATTGGAGGAACAATTGTCAGTAATAGGAAGCAAATCACCAGGAACTAGATGAGTAGTATATATAGTTAATACTATGGATATTCAGAGAAAAGACAGAGAAGTACCATATTTGGAAGCATACAATAAAAATCTAAACATGGGACTTATAAGCCCTTGAAGGCTAGGCAAGGATTAGAGATTGGTAGCAATAAATATAGAATAGGGCAGGCTGAGCAAAGCACTGTTGTTAAGACAGCCAGTTAAGAAAGAGAATTGGAATTATTATGATAGTATGGTGAAATATGTCAGATATCAGTACAAATGAGGCAGGAAGAGAACTGGTTTAAATTTCAGAGAAGCCTTGAATACAAACTTTAAAAAATTAGGTTTTTACTGACCTGGACATTACTTTGATTACTGTCTGACTGTTGTGTGTCAGGCACAGTGCTATTCTGGCTATGACTTAGGTAGTCTTACTATTCTCTATGCTACAACTAGCCTTTATTTCCAGAGAATTTCAGAGTCTTATGCTGGCTAGCTGTATATCAACTTGACACAAATGAGGGTAATTTTGGAAGAAAGAATCTCATTGTAGAAACTTTCTCAACCAAATTGTCCTTGCAGGCAAGCCTGTGGTGAATTTCCTCGATTGATGATTGATGTAGGAGGCCCCAGTTCACTGTGGGGATTTCTTCTCCTGGGCTGGTTTATCAGAAGAAGGCAGAATGAACAAGTCATGAGGAGAAACCCAGTAAGCAGAGCCCCTCCTTGTCGTCTGTATCAGTTCCTGCCTCTAGATTCCTGATGTGAATTCCTGACTGCTTTCTCTCCATGATCAAGTATGAGGTTTAAGCTGTAATAAACTATGTTCTCCTCATTTTGCTTTTGGGCATGCTACGTTATCACAATAGAAACTCTAAGAGAAGTCTAGAGTCTTCCCTACTTTGTATTCACAAACATCTTGGGCTGTGACATATTCATTGCTAAAATTTGGGGAAACTCAGGAAAAAAGAAAAAAACTCCAAAGTGGTCATGTTGATACTCTGTTTCTCTATTATCTTATTTTTTCTTTTTCTTTTCTTGCTTCTTTCTATGCTCTACCTGCATCCCAAATACATTCTTTCCATGATCCTCAAATGCACAATCCTTTTTTTCTGTATGTGCCAATGTCCATATGTGCAGCTCCACAACAATGTTAACATTTGTTATATATAAAACATTATTTTTGTTTGTTTTTATTAAATATATTCTTTATTTAAATTACTTTTTTATTTCTTTTTCGTTTTTTTTTTTCAAGACAGAGTTTCTCTGTATAATTCTGGCTGTCATGGAACTCACTCAGTAGACCAGGCTGGACTCGAACTCAGAAATCTGCTTGCCTCTGCCCCCCAAGTGCTGGGATTAAAGGTGTGCGCCATCACTGCCTGGTCTTTATTTACATTTCAAATGATATTCCCTTTCCCATTACCTCTTCCTCTGAAAATCCCCTATTCCATCCCCCCTCCTCCTGCTCACTCCCCTCACCCCCAATTTCCTGACTTGCATTCTCCTATTCTGGAGAATTGAGCCTTCACAGCACCCATGGTCTCTCCTCTCATCGATGTCTGAAATGGTCATCTTCTGCTGTGTAGCTGGAGGCGTGGATCCCTCCATGTGTACTCTTTGGTCGGCAATTTAGTCCCTGGGAGCTCTGGGCATATTGGTTGGTACATATTATTGTTCCTCCTGCAGGGCTGCAAAACTCTTCAGCTCCTTGGGTCCTTTCTTTACCTTCTCCATTGGGGAACCTATGTTCCTTCTATTGGTTGGATGTGAGTCATGGGTATTTTGATCCACTTTCCAATAAGGATCAAAGTATCCACACTTTGGTCTTCCTTCTTGAGCTTCATGTTGTCTGTGAATAAAACATTATTTTTAAGTGAGAATAAAGGAGAAAATTATTATCAGAACCTTTTAAAATGGGAGATTGAACTTAAAAAAAAAAAAGCCCAGATTTCCTCATTGACTGAGAAAAACTTTAGAACTGGTGTGAGAGTAATCTGAAAACATAATGACATGTAGAACTTCAGTATGACACATCCCCATATCAACTTCAAAATGGTTCCACACAGTAGTATATTTTCATGGCAATTGGAAATGTTTCCAACAGTACCCTTACCATTTGTATTTAATGTTCATTCACATATAGATACATAAGTGGTACATATATTACCTGTCTATCTCCAAATCTACATATTTACTTTCAAAATGAAATAAACTAGGAAAGCAAGACAGCATGAACTGGTAGCAGCTTGTGATCTTCCCTTGCAGGAATTGGGAAGATGACAAATGATGCTCAGGCATAGCTTGCTAGAGTCTCCAGGGAGTAATCTGGGGAAAGATGAAAACCAGCTGTCAGGACTTGATGACACCTGAATATTTCTACCATAGTTATGAAAGTAAAACACATAAATTTACAAATCATGAAACCATGGAGTTCATCCTGAAGGGACCACCTACTGCTGATTCCAGAATTCTGAGATGTTTAGAAAATATATACTATACATACATACTATGATTAAGAGCAATAACATTCTAAAGAACTGAAAAAGGCCAAATCCAGAGTGGCAACATGGAGGATCCCACCTTATGAATGCTGGGTGCTTGAAATTTGATTCTCAGCCTTTGACATTTGCCAGGGCTTCAAAGAGATGCCATTTCAAAAAGACCTCAACTGTATAGATAGCTTGGCAGACCAATTCCTCCATGAACCCTACTATTAAGAAATGTAAAACAACTGTTGCCAGAATAATACTGCAACCTGGCCAGTAAAGTGCTTCTATATTTGAGGAAGATGATTTGAATAAAAACTGTGCCATGTTTATCAAGTTGAAATTTTTTTGTGGGAGCCAGATTATGCAGGAGTACATTCACACAGGCTTTAAACAACAGACATTGGAAAGAGACACACAGACATAATTAGGAATCAAAACCTGCTTTTTAAAAGACAGTTCACATGTGTGATCAACAACAGGGAATCGTTTGTGAAGTACTACCCACAGACTGGACAAGCAGCTATAAAGACTTGGTGGTAAGAACAGGATTTTTTTAATTGAATATTTTCTTTATTTACATTCCAAATATTATCTAGGTTTTTTTCCCCTCCCCCAAACCTTCTATCTCATCCCTCCTCCCCCTGCTTCTATGAGGATGTTTTCCCACCCACGCACCCACTCTCACCTCCATGCCCTGGCATTCCCCCACACTGGGGAATTAAGCCTTTACAAGACCAAGGACCTCTCCTCCCACTGATGTCTGACAAGGCCATCTTCTACTACATATGCAGCTGGAGCCATGGGTACCACCATGTGTACTCTTTGGTTGATGGTTTAGTCCCTGGGAGCTCTGGGGGTGGTCTGGTTGGTTCATATTGTTGTTCCTCCTATGGGGTTGCAAACCCCTTCAGGTCCTTCAGTCCTATCTCTAACTCTTCCATTGGGGACCCCCATGCTCAGTCTAATGGTTGGCTGAGAGCATCCAAATCTGTATTTGTCAGTCTCTGGCAGAGCTTCTCAGGAGACAGGTATATCATACTCCTGTCAACATGTACTTCTTGGCATCAGCAACAGTGTCTGGGTTTGGGGGCTGCATATGGGATGGATCCCCAGGTGGGGCAGTCTTTGGATGGCCTTTCCTTCAGTCTCTGCTCCCATCTCCATATTTCCTCCTGTGAGTATTTTGTTCCCCCTTTTAGGAAGGACTTAAGCATCCTCACTTTGGTCTTCCTTCTGCTTGAGCTTCGTGTGGTCCGTGAATTGTGTTTTGGTTATTCCGAGCTTTTGGGCTAATATCCACTTATCACTTGAGTGCATATCTTGTGCGTTCATTTGGAAGAACCAGATTTCTCACCACAGATATACCATCAGGGGCAAGCAGCTTCTTGGAGCCAAATGTTAAAGCTGGGACTCAAGTCTGACTCCAGCTAGCCAGTTTTCATATCCTGTCTATATTTCCATCCAGTGTCCCCATATCTCTCTTTCTCTCTCTCTCTCTCTCTCTCTCTCTCTCTCTCTCTCTCTCTCTCTCTCACACACACACACACACACACACACACACACACACACACACACACACACACACCTGCTTACCTTTTATTTATTTGCAATGTCAATTTATCAGGCCACCATTGTCCTGTCCTTTCTAGTCCTATATTGCTCTGTATTCTCCTTCCAAACTCTCCTCTTTTTGGGGGAGGGGTGGCCTGGCTTGTGGGGGTCTTGGCTTTCTGAAAGATGAGACTGCTCTATATTATTTGATTGCATATCTTTACCGCCATTCACCTATTTTTAGTCCCATTATTCTTTTCTGCTAATGTACCTTTCTTCTTTCTATTAGCGCAACACTAATTATTCATTTTATTCTGCTTTTCTTTTCTATTCATATCAAACCTAATATATTAGTACACACAATATTGTCAGTGTTTTTTACTACTTAAGTTGAAAGGTGCTTAAGGAGTAATTGGTTTTTCATAGAGAGTCTATACTTTGATAGTGATTGTTACTGCAGACAATATTGTACATTCTAGGTTGTACTGGGTATTGATTCTAGTGCCACAAACAGCAACCCAATAGTGGGTTGTGGTCCAACCCAGTTCAATATGGAAAGACTGAAATAACAAAGGTGACTTTAATTTAAAAAAATAAACCAATTAACATTACATATGAAAGTTAAATGCAAAAAAAAAAATATAAGAATCATGAAAAATCCAAACTACATGTTTCCTCAAAAAATTATCCATTCCACAATAATTACTCCAATGAAAGTGACTTAGAAAATAAAGAATTAAAAAGAATAACTTTAAATGTGGTCAAACAAATCAAAGAGGATAAGAAAAAAATCTCTCTGGAAAGTCAAAGTAAACACACACACACAGAGAGAGAGAGAGAGAGAGAGAGAGAGAGAGAGAGAGAGAGAGAGAGAGAGAGAGACAGACAGAGACAGAGACAGAGACAGAGACAGAGACAGAAATAGAGAGACAGAAACAGACAGAGACAGAGACAGAGAGAAATGGATTTATATTAACGACTTTCATGTTATTGTCCCACTATTTCAACAATTTATATCTCCCAAAGTAAAGTTCAAGAAGCCATTAGTTGTTTAATTCACAAGACTAGATGTCTCAACTGATCTCCAGTATATGCCAGGATCCTAAAGACTAAGGCTCTAAATGCCAGTGAAATAATGAACTTGAGAACACATAGGCAAAGAGTGAGAACATTTCCGCCCCCCCCCCCATCATTTATATAGGCAGCCACCAGAAAGTGTGGTTCAGATTTTAGGTGGATCTTCTGATCTCAAAAGATCTGGATTTAGTGTTTCCAGGTCAAATAATTCAATCAAGAAAAGAAAAACTACAAACAAAGCAATAAACAAACAACAAAACCCCAAAACTTACCAGTGCATCTAGCCAGCCACTTGGGTTTAATTAAATTCAGATGTAGGTAAGTTGATAACAAAGAATAGACATTGCAGATGCTTAACCATGTATAACACTGGCATATAGAACATCAAAAACAAAAATCAAACTTCCTTATATCATATTGTACTTAAAAATTACATTTAAAAAGGTATGTATTAAAGTTATGAGAGAAAGGCAAAGTCACATATAAAGGCCTATACAGGGAAGTGGGAAGGGGTAGATGGGGGAGTAGGCGGAGGGAAGAGGGCTTATGGGACTTTCTGGGAGTGGGGAGCCAGAAAAGGGGAAATCATTTGAAATGTAAATAAAGAATATATCAAATAAAAAAACAGAATAGAAATTGTTTTCTCAAAAGTCAATGTGCTTGGAATGTTGTATTTAAACCTGTAAGACTATAGCTATTAACTGAGAATAATACTATACTGCTCCCCTCCAAACAAACAAACAAGCAAACAAAAGCCTACTTATAACAATTGAAGAACAAAGGAAAATTGTCCATGTTCAAAGCAGGTAAAGGAATGTATGGCCATCAAACCATCCCTTCAGAGGATACTGAAAGGAATTAATCATAAGAGAAAGATGAACAGAGGAAAAAGGAAATTATCAACCATGCTAAAACAGTAGTTAGACAAATGATAGATAGAAAATATCAAGCCAATACTAGACAAATGAAAGGAATTTGTGTATACCTTTCAATAATAATTCAGAATATCAGTCTCAATTTCCTAATAAAAAGAAACAGGAGTAAGCCTAGATGAAAACTTAAAAGTTGTTACAATTCAATAAAAAATTAAATCACAGTACACAAAACATACAATGATACAAAATACAATGATATCCAAAAAGGTAATTTAATAGTTATGTGTGCCTAACTTGAACATTAGATATCTCAAAAACAAAAATAAAAATGAACAAAAAAGAAGAATCAAATCTTAACAGTGAACCTCGGGAATTTGGTAAAATGAGAAAACAAAAATCAGTCAAGCAGAAAATCAGTAGATGGAAAGAATTAAGATACTGACAAAATAATAAAATAAAGTTGACAAAGCAATATATGGTATCAATGAAATGAATTGGCTCTTCAAAAAATAAAATAAACAAGATCAATAAATGCTTATAGAAACTAAGCAAAAACAAGTGAGGATATAGATTATGTTAATAAGAAGCCATTCAATATATGCTAATAAAATTTAGAGTCATGAACACAAAGCATAAAACTTAGTTAAGAGAGAGTACTGATCTAGCAGAGTACCAGGTTCAGTTCTCAGCACCGAGACGGTAGATCAAAATCATCTGTAATTCCAGTTCAAGGTGTTTTGACACCCTTTTCTGACTTTCACATGATCTTTCATACACAAAAGATATGTATACACACACACAGACACACATACATACACATATACATATACAAGCTCAATCCCAAGCACAAATATGTACATGAACACTGTCTCAATTAGGGTTTTATTGCTGTGAACAGATGTCATGACCATGGCAACTCTTATAAAGGCAAACATTTAATTGGGGCTGGATAACAGGTTTCACTCTATCATTGTCATGGCAGAAATCATGACAGCATTCAGGCAGACATGGTGCTAGAGAAGTAGCTCTGTGATTTGCATGTGGATCCATAGGCATCAAAAGAAACCCTAGGCCTAGCTTGACCTTCTGAAATCTCCAAGTCCACACCCTGAGACACACTCCCTCCAACAAGGCCTAGACATCTACTCCAAGGCCACACCTCCAATAATGCTCTCCCTATGAGTCTATGGGGGCCATTTTCATTCAAACCACCACACAGGCACAAACACAAACAAACCAAACAAACAAATATATTTAAAAGCTTGTATTCAACTAACTCAGAAAAAAAGTGGGTGGCTTTCCAGATGCGTATGATCTACAAAGTTAAATCAAGTTGAGATTAAACAATTTAAATAGATCTGAAATCATAAAAACAAATTGTATTAAAATATCTCTAAATGACAAAATTCCCAAGTCCCAAAATATTCATGGTTGAATTTTACCAGAACTGTGGAGAAGAATTCATACTATTCCTTTTTAAATATTTCTATCAAAAAGATACAAAAATGTTACTTTCAAAAAGTGTAGCCTGTATTATCCTGCTACCAAGAGGCATATAACGACAGCAAGAAAATTATACACTAATCTACCCAATGAACCAAGATACCAAAATTTCTCAAAATAAGTACTTTGAAACTAAAAAGCAAATCAAAAATTTCACTTACTGTGACTGAGTTACTTTCATTCCAATCATAAGGAGATGGCATGTTGTGTCTAATCAATAAACAAGATACATCATACAAGTGGACTAAAGAACATAACTCCCCCCAAAGTCTAGAAAATGACAAATATAATGCCATTAATGTATAAGCATTCCTATTAAAATCAGAAACATGAAAAGCTACCTACTTTCTCCATTCCTATTCATTATAGTTATTGAAGTCATAACTAGAGCATTAATAAAAGATGTAAAAAGTAATGAAATTAAAATAAAGAAAAATAGCGATCTATGCTTATTCACAGATAATATGATTCCATAAAGAAGAAACCTTAAAGACTTCAGCAGAAAACTCTCAGGAGTTCATACATATTTTTAACAGTGTCTGTTAACGTACCAAAATCTAGATTCTTTCTATATACCATCAAGATATATGCCAAGAAAAGAAATCAAAGAAAAATCACATAAAATTGCTT
Organism: Apodemus sylvaticus; assembly: GCF_947179515.1. Classification (NCBI taxonomy): domain Eukaryota; kingdom Metazoa; phylum Chordata; class Mammalia; order Rodentia; family Muridae; genus Apodemus; species Apodemus sylvaticus. The sequence continues at coordinate 57,694,111 of NC_067495.1, read as the reverse complement.
CTAAAATAATAGAATATTTTTAATTAGCTTAATCAAGAATATGAAGGACCTTTACAGTGATAACATTAAACTATTGAAGACAGTAATTGAAGAAGACTTTAGTAGATAGATCACTGATATTCATGGATTGGAGATATTTACTTAATAAAATTGTTATACAATTATGAGAAATCTATAAGTTCAATGGAATCCTGATAAAATTTACAATGTAATTCTTCACAATAATAGGCAAAATAATCTTACAATTCATACAAACCCACAAACAAACCTAGGTAGCCAAAGGAATACCACACAAAAACAAACAAACAAAAAATCAAAATGTTAAGTATCACCATACCTTAATTTAAGTAATACTGCCAAATTCTAGTTAAAAAAAAAAAAAAAAAACGTTGTACTGGTACAAAAATAGGGCACCTAGACCAATAGGCCATAATGTAATACTCAGTTGTAAACCTATCAAGCTATACCCGCCTTATTCTTTACAATATTTCCAGACGACTGGAAAAAAAAGATTTATCCTCAACAAATGATGTTTGGAGACCTGGTTATCCATTTGTCAAATAATGAAACCAGGTTCCTATATCTCAATCTCTAAACAAATAATCAGCTTCAAGTTAATCAAGGACTTTAATGTCAGACCCCAAAGTCTAAAACTGCTGGAAGAAAAAGAAGGAAAAACATTTTAAGATGTAGACATGAGCAAGGTGTTTCTCATTAAGACTCCAGTCATTTAGGAAATAAAACCAAAAGTCAACAGTGAATTTAAAAGAGTTCTGAACAGTAAAGGGAACAGTTAATCAACTGAAGAGACATCCTACTAAAGGAAAGAAACCCTCTGTGATCCATACATCTTAACATAGACTATCTACAATACACAAGGGCTCAAAAACAAAAAGGGAATGAACAGAAATCAAATAACTCAGTAAATTAATAGGATGATTTTATGAATAGTTCTCTTATATTTGGCTGGAAGTTCAGATAATATGAAAATTAGAATAGAGGTTTCTCAACAACTAACAATAACAATAGATTGTCCATATGTCCCAGCTATGGTAATTCCTTTTATTTTACACAAAGTTATTTGCTTATCATTGTTAATTGCAACACTATTCATAATAGATAAATTATGAAATCAACCTAGGTGTCTAATGATAAATAGATAACAAAGAAAATGTGCATGTATGAATATATATATACATATACATACATATAAATGTTTTTAGCTATAAAGAATTGTGTTATTTATAGGAAAGTAGATACAACTGGATCTAATTATACAAAGTTAATTACACCAATCTTTGATAAACAAATATTATTTTCTTTTCATTTGTGGTTCCTAGATATTATATAGACATAAAATTGTATGTATGTGTGTTAATATACATAAAATAGTAGTAAATCTGTTTATTGCATAAAAGGTAATAATGGACTGAGAGAGCAACAAAATGGTATAGTATGAGGATAACTATTCTCAAAATACAATATATATATATATATATATATATATATAAGCTTTAAAATAATAAAGCAAACTGATAAATCTGAACATCTCAAAATACCCTATTTCAGCAGAAATGAACAGTATACTCTGTGAAAGCAGTAGTTTAGGTATATTAACAAAATTAATTTAATAACATTTGGTCTCTGTTGAGCATCTGTGTGTAAACAAAGTGGAGCCTATCTAGTTTGTCCTTTCAAATCCAATGGTTTTCAGATGAGAGCAGTAATTTTCATCATTTTTTCTGGCGTGAAGAACCCTGACTCATTCACACTAATAAAAGCAATTTGATTATCAAGAGCTTGCATGAGTTTGAATTTCCAGGGAGGCAGAAAGGACAGAGAATAGATGAAATCAGATTACAATCATTTGTTGGTATGAGGAAAAGGATAAGAACAAAATATATAATGTTGGCAAGGAGGCTTTAGATTTAGAAGACAGACTAAGTGCAGGAGACATACTAGGAGCTAACTGCAGAACAGTCTTATCTCAGGAGGGCCATGAACAGAACTTTACTCTTTCATTTTCCTTATGGGCTAGAGTTCTTAAAGAAATTTTTCTTAGGATCAGAGGAGAGAATCAAGGAAGACCAATAGAAATAGAGCTTTGAGGGAAATTAATAAAAAAAAAATTAGTGAAATGTCTAAGTAGATGAATTAGTAGGGTTTGGGGAATGTTGACTCTGAAGTTTTGAAGTAAACAGGAAAAGATCTACTTCTGTTCTCTATAGTGACTAGCATAGTGCCAGGCACAAATAACCAAATGAGTAACCCACTAAAGGCAATATGGGAAGAATATCTAAATTATTTTATCTTAGAGATAGTTATAAGTTTTCAGTCTGATAATGACCTCTGGTTTTCTAAAATTATCCTGCCTATCATTAAGTAACTCTATTATTTTAATATTCAGCTCCTGGTTCAGCATGTACATATATTACATAAATGTGCTGATTAGTGTGTTATCCTACTTCTGAGGGGGTGGAGGGATTGCCAATAGGGTTTTCTATGAAAAATGGAAACAAAGTAAGCAATGTTTATCTTGACAAATTTTAATTGTCAGAGGTTTTGGGTAGGATAGCTTTTATATATGAATGTAAAGGCCCTCAAACTGTCTATGCAATGTCTTCTACTGTTAAAAAGGAGATCATAAAAGTCCATGTTCTAAGGTGCTTGGGCTTAAAAATCTAAATAAGTAAGTAAATAAAAATATGGTTGTATAAAACAAACATTATAGACAACTAGGATTTATTCTCTCTTACTTTACAGGTACCTGCAGAATTCTAGGTTTAAAAGACAGAGAAGTGAAGATTTGTTTAGCCAAGCAAGCCAAATACCATGGGCTTTAACATGCAAAAGCTTAGTTTACTGGGAAAGTAAACTGAACAAGGATGATGACACATGAACACATGTAGGCCCGGTGTGTTTGCTACAAGAATCCTTCCTCTACTTTTACAATAGGAGTAGATGATACAATTATGATCTACTAATTAAAAGAATGACAAAGCAGACACAAAAGGGGTAGAAGCTGTTTACAGACACTGGGAGAATCTTCCAGATATCAAAGTTTGCATTATTAGGATAGCATATCCTATCCTCATTGATGATCCTCAAGCAGAATTTTCCTATGATAAGAGAAAACATTCATTCTTGATATGCCCACTGGGTTTGGAATTTATTCAACTTCAGGAATAAGCATTTACTAAATACTCATTTCAGCTAAGAGATTGCACTTGGATTGTCTGACTTGGAAAAGGATGAGGTCAAGAGCATAGACAAAAACACTGATTATTTTTACTCAGTACCTAAAAAAATGGCACAAATATATCTTCTTAGGGAAATGAGTTGCAATTAGTATGCAGAGTGTAACAATTTTCTAAACATGCTGGAAAATAATTCTCTTTAGTCCCTTCATTATCTCTTTGCAGTTTGGTGTACACTATCATTTTTTTAAATGATCACTTTAACTCAAGATGAAGAAAAAATAATAGTACAGACTCCATGTGAAATCAGTCAGGCTATATGAAAGTGATATGAATTAATGACATTTTACCATGTAAATAGAAGTCAAGTGGAGATTGCCCCATCTTCTGGTGGAAAAGAATGACCTTGAATAACAATACATCATTTTAGTTTATTTAAATATGTGTTTTATGATTTAAAGGAGACAAAACTTCAAATTCTATTTGCTTTTCTAACTCAGATTGTTAGCAGGATATAGCCTACGCATTGAAACATGAAGTTAATAGGATGACATTCACTATGGTAATTGACAAAGCAAATGATTCATGTGGGTAAATGGGTGTGTTTACAATAACAATGGTTCTGAAATACTGCTTTCCATACTATAATACCGAATTCTGAGTCCCTCAAATCAAGATCCAACAGTCTTTATTCCTTTATTTTATATAATCCTTCCCTCTTGTCCTTTCTTGTCATCAAAACAGCATAAACTATAGGTTAGACCAAGAAGGATTCAAGTCCTCACTGTTCCTCTTAAAATTCACTTGAAGAATGGATTTAATCTTAGAGATTCCATGTCTTCCATGTATAAGACTAGCATTTTATCACAGAACAACTGAAAGTGACAAATGAAGTAATATATAAATAAATTAGTAGAAAATTGCTTCACATAATGTGCATTTCAAATCTACATTGCAATTTCTCTACTATTCATTGATCTGTATGTGAAGGACTCATTGGAACTGACTCTCCATAGTCATTACTTAATTTATAATAATTTATTTGCTTTAGTGTTTTAAAGTGACAATAATATACAAAAGGTCCACCCATGTCATAACCCCTTTTGCTCCCAATATATGTGTGCTTTTTTAATTTTTGCAGAAATTATACAGACTAATGATTTCCCAGACCTATTTAGACCTGAAAACTACCCCCAATATTTCCCAAGGTTCACGACCAGATCCACAAACTGTTTGATATCAAAAATAGTAAACTGGCTTACCAGACAGACTTCTGCCAGGGCCCAGCATCTTAAAGGTTATATTTAAATCACTTGTTTTTTGTTAACTGTTGAATGCATGCATAATCTCAGTTAGTAGACCTTAGCAATACCTTTTGCTCCTGGTGTTGGATTGGATGAATTCCAAGCAAGTAACCCACTCCTCTTATACCCATTTTTTTTTTACATCACTGATACCTTATTCACAGTGTACCAGTCACAGTAGGCCACTTTCATCCCTCCATGTAGTGTTGGCTGAATTTCTTTTTGAGTTCAAAGTTATTAATATCAGGCCTGACTGAATTGTGCAAACTCCTTCAGGTTTCATCTAAACTACAGAAAGGAAGGAAGTCATAATAGAAGCTATATTAAGGGCCGCTGTCTGTATATGTAAATATACATAAAGAGAGAATGAAACATAGTAAGAATTGAATAAACAAGATTGCTAATGCTAAGAAATATCTGCATTCAGGGTTCTCTAAGGAAACAGAATCAATAGATTATACAGAAAATTAAAATTTAAATGGAGATTTATTATAGGAATTGGCATATATGATTGTGGATGCTGAGCAATCTTTTAATACCTTATGCAAGCTGGTGAGCCAAGGAAGCTAGTAATATAATTCAGTGTAAAACTAACACTGATGAGAGAGGCATGATGACCTGAGTCCCAGCATCTGAAAATTCAAGACCCAGAGTTTCAGTGGATAAAGGCAAGATATGAATGTGCCACCTCTAAAACAGAAAATGCATTTGTTTTCCAGCATTTTTGTTCTCTTGGGAGCTCTGAAGAGATTAATAACACCTACTAACTTTGAATAGGCCACATCTTATTTACTCAGTCTGCTATTTCAAATATTATTGTCTGCTGCAATGTCTACTATTATACAGACATACACAGAAGTAATGTTTGTTTATTTATTGCTGCTAGGGACAGGACCTGTGGTCTCATATAATCTAAGCAAACACTCTACCACCATGATCTATCTCTAGTCCCTAGAAGTAACATTTTAACCCATATCTAATATTCTTAGCCCAGTCACATTGACAAAAACGACAATTAAAAATACTTACTAAATGGATGGAACTAGAAAAAAAATCATTCTGAGTGAAGAAACACAGACCTAGGAAGCCAAATAATGTAAGTATTCACTTATATGTGACTATTAGCTGTTAAGTCAATATTTACCAAGCTAAAATCCACAGAACCATAGAAATTAGGTACCAAGAAAAGGACAAGGAGGGATAGATATTTCTTCCTGAGAAAAGAAAATAGAATAGATACCTCGGGTTGATCTAGAGGGAGTACTTGAATGAGAGGATCAAGTGGAGAGAGAAGGGAAGAGGGAAATGAAGAAGTGAATACAGGGAGACACAGATACAATTAAGGGCTACTTGAAGGGCAGAATGGAAATGCAATGGGGTATAAAGTCCCTAAAATATATACACATTTGAAGGCAATATAAATCAAATCAAATAGTGGGAGACAGAGTCTCAATTGGACATCACTTGTCACCAAATGAATCTTCCAGTATAGGAATTGGGTTACATCTAACTGATTTGTTGGCTAAAAGTGTTCAATGTGAATCCCAAATTATCCAGGCTGCTGCCAAGACTATATGTTGTTTCCCACAGTGACAGCAAACAGTAGAAGATAACATCTATGCATTGAACATGGAGAAGCTGACCCAGTGCCTATATATAACCTTCACTCTTACATTCTAGTCTTTAGTACAAGAAGTTATTCTACATACTACCAAAGGACAAATGTAAATACCAAACCATGGACAAAGCTTTGGATTGCAATGGTATCCTAACTGCAAAGTATGCTAGTGGTACAACGTTTGTGAGAATAACCGAATTTTTCTTATTTTACTGAAGGCGAAATAAAACACTCGGGTGATCAACAATCAGAGACTCAGTAGCCCAGAGACATAGGGTAAAATCAAATACTACTATTCAAAACAAAATTGTAACAGTAACATGACTTGCAATTACATTCTCATATACTCATAGATCAGTACCTTGTTCAGCCATCATCAGCTTCCTCCTGCAGCAGATGAGAACAAGATGGGAACAAATACAGACACCCAGAGTCATGCATTATTTAGAGAGTGAGAGACCTTGTAACACATAGCCCTAAATGGGAAGTCAAATCACTCCTCTTGGGGGTTCAGGGATTCCTGCAGAAAAGGAGGTGGAGAGAGTATAATAAGGAGATGGTTAGGGGATGGAGAACAGCAGGAAAACAAGGCCCTCTCAGTCAACATGATCAAAGCATATATGAACTAACAGAAACTGAGGTAGCATGCACAGGGCATACACTGGTCCGCACCAGATGGAGTCCTAGACCTGAGGGAGAAATAGGCACATGCCCCAATCTCTAACCAATTGATAATCACTTACAAATAAAATTTCAGTTTCCTGCAAAGGAGTCTCACTGTGGAAACAAACTACACCTTTTTATTGGTTATTTTATTTATTTATATTTCTAATATTGTTCTCTTTTCCAGTCTCCCCTCCCCAAACCCACCATCCCATCCTCTCTCCCTTTTGTCTCTAAGAGGGTGCCCCTGCACTCACCCACCCACCCACTTCTGCCTTATTCCTCTAGCATATCCCTACATTGAGGCAACAAGCCTCCACAGGACCAAGGGCCTCTCCTCTCACTGATGCCAGATAAGGCCATTCTCTGCTACATATATAGCTGGAGCCATGGATCCATCCATTCAGACTCTTTGGTTGGTGGTTTAGTCCCTCAAGGGCAGGGGTCCAGTTAGTTTATATTGTTGTTCTTCCTATGGGGTTGCAATCCCATTCATCTCCTTCAGTTCTTCCCCTAAGTCTTCCATTGGGGTACTTGGAGTTCAGGCTGATGGTTGGCTGTAACTGCATCTTTATTAGTCAAGTGCTGGGAGAACCTCTCAGGCACAGCTGTATCATGCTCCTGTCAGCAAGCACTTCTTGGCATCAGCAATAGTGTCTGGTTTTGGTGGCTGCAAATGGGATGGATTCCCAGGTGGTGTGATTTCCTTCAGTCTATGTTCCATTTTTTTGTCCCTGTGTTTCCTTTAGATAGGCAAGAACAGGTATGGGATGAGATAGAGAAATTGAGAGGGTCAGGAAAATGAATAGAAATATGTAGCCATGAGGGGTGGGAGACCCGGGGATGGGGATACCCACTAGAAAGTCCCAGACACCAGGGAAGTGAGAGGTTCCCAGGACCCAACGGGGATGACATTAGCCAAAATCATCAACAAAGGGAAAATAGAACCTGTAGAGACAATCTCTAGTAAATAGGCATGGCCCCCAGTTAAGGGCTGGGGCCACCTACCCATCTCAAAATTTTTAACTCAGGCCGGGCAGTGGTGGCGCATGCTTTTAATCCCAGCACTTGGGAGGCACAGGCAGGCATATTTCTAAGTTTGAGGCTGGCCTGGTCTACAGAGTGAGTCCCAGGATAGCCAGAGCTACACAGAGAAACCCTGTCTCGGAAAAAAAAATTAACCCAAAACAAGCTACTCGTAAGGGTTGGCTGCATGCACAGTAGTAGACAGTCAAATTGGGATCCAGCTCAAGGGGAGCCCACAAGGCCTAACACTACTACTGAGGCTATGGAACACTCACAAAAAGGGGCCTGTCATGACTGCCCTCCAAAAGACCCAACAAGCAGCTGAAAGGGTCAGATGCAGATATTTACACCCAACTAATGGACAGAAGCTGCTGACCACTGTGGTTGAATCAGGGAAAAACTGGAAGAAGCTAGAGGGAGGGTGACCCTGTAGGAGGACCAGCAGTCTCAACTAACCTGGGTCCCTAAGATCTCTCAAACACTGAACCTCCAACCAGGCAGCATACACCAGCTGGCATGAGATCCCAATACATATACAGCAGAGGACTGCTGGGTCTGGGTTCAGTCAGAGAAGATGTACTTAAACCTCAAGAGACTGGAGACCCCAGGGAGTGGGGAGTTCTGGTGGGGTGGGGACATCCTCTTAGAGACATGGGGAGGAGGTATGGGGTGTGGAACAATCAGAGGGTGGACCAGAAGGAGGATAAGATCTGGACTGTAAAAAAAAAAAAGGTTAAAGAATAAATAAAAGGAGAAAAGACAATTACAAATGTTATCAGGGAGTTAGGGAAGTTAGAACTTTCACATACTGCTGAATGTAATATAAGGTGGTGCACTAATATGGAATGCAGTTTTGAAAATGATAAATAACCGTTCACCCCACAGATGGAAGAAAAAGCATATGCCCACAAAAAAAACTAACATACAAAGTTCATAGAGGCATTACTCATAATCACAAGTGGTGACCACCCAAATATCCATCAACTGGTGGATGGGGAAAACAGTATAGCCAAACGAGGAAGTGTGTTATAAGAGCAAACAATGAACCCTAAAAAGGTCATGACAAGAGAATAAAGCAGATTGCAAAATCCCACATAATTATCTTATGAGAGACACAGGAAAGGTCTCAGGCTAATGGGAAGGAGGAATGAGGAGTTATAATTTATGGGTACAGAGCTTCTTTGAGTATGCTGAAAATATTTTTGAAATTAGGTACTATTTGAATGAGTCTGCAAATATACTGTTTAAAAAATACAGAAATGCATATTCTGAAATGGTGGCTCTCTTCTGGAAAGTTCCAGAAGACGTTACATGATATAGGAAATAGGTGATTGAAGGATGTGCTTTTCAAAGTTATACCTGTTTCTTAGTGCCTTCTTCACAGGCCACTCCATAGCCACCCTCCTCAACAAGCTCCCACCACATTGACAGAACCAAGCAATTGGAAATGAAAACTCTGAAACTGTGAGCCAAACTGTGAGCAACCCTTTGACAGGTTGCATTCAATCACAGAGATGAGAAAGCTGACTATCAGGAAGGATTAGATTGATCCACAAATCAGAATGCTGACAGAAAGTGGAGAGGCAGACAAGAAGAACTTTGTACCACAAGTGGAAGGTGCAGTCAGGGTCTAGTACAGTCATCGAGTGCTGGCTTTATGATGCATCTTCATTGTGACTGAGTGGCTGATGGGTGGCACATGGTGCCCTGATAGAAGTGTCTCCAGTATCTCATTAGAAAATAAGAGGAAATTATAAATAGGGCTGCTATGAACATAGTAGAGCATGTATCCTTATTACATGGTGGGGAATCCTCTGGGTATATGCCCAGGAGTGGTATAGCAGGATCTTCTGGAAGTGAGGTGCCCAGTTTTCAGAGGAACCGCCAGACTGATTTCCAGACTGGTTGTACCAATTTGCAACCCCACCAGCAGTGGAGGAGTGTTCCTCTTTCTCCACACCCTCTCCAACACCTGCTGTCTCCTGAATTTTTAATCTTAGCCATTCTGACTGGTGTAAGGTGAAATCTCAGGGTTGTTTTGATTTGCATTTCCCTAATGACTAATGAAGTTGAGCATTTTTTAAGATGCTTCTCCTCCATCCGAAGTTCTTCAGGTGAGAATTCTTTGTTTAACTCTGTACACCATTTTTTAATAGGGTTATTTGGTTTTCTGGAGTCTAACTTCTTGAGTTCTTTATATATATTGGATATTAGCCCTCTATCTGATGTAGGATTGGTGAAGATCTTTTCCCAATTTGCCAGATGCTGGAAAGAACCCAGGTATCCCTCAACAGAAGAGTGGATGCAAAAAATGTGGTATATCTACACAATGGAGTACTATTCAGCCATTAGAAACAATGAATTCATGAAATTCTTAGGCAAATGGATGGAGCTAGAAAACATCATACTAAGCGAGGTAACCCAGACTCAAAAGGTGAATCATGGTATGCACTCACTAATAAGTGGATATTAACCTAGAAAACTGGAATACCCAAAACATAATCCACACATCAAATGAGGTACAAGAAGAAAGGAGGAGTGGCCCCTGGTTCTGAAAAGACTCAGTGAATCAGTATTCGGCAAAACCAGAACGGGGAAGTGGGAAGGGGTGGGTGGGAGGACAGGGGGAGAGAAGGGGGCTTGCGGGACTTTCGGGGAGTGGGGGGCTAGTAAAGGGGAAATCATTTGAAATGTAAATAAATTATATCGAATAAAAAAATTAAAAAAAAAAGAAAATAAGAGGAAAACTAGGAAGCTACTCTAAGGCATGATTTGGAGGAAATGTGACTATCTGAGACACACATGAATGTCTAGCAGGACAATCAGATTTTTTCCTCCTGGCATCAATTAAGGAAGTCTGCATCAAATGCCAGCTGTTGAACTCATAAACTAAAAGCCAATATCACAACTGTATAAAAAGCCAAATTGTTTTTGCCCTCAAAGATTTAAATGGCAGAGAAGCACCTAAAAAAATGTTCAACATCCTTAGTTATCAGGGAAATACAAACCAAAACAACACCAAGATTCCACCTTACACTACTCAGAATGGCTAAGATAAAAAAAAAAAAAAAAAAAAAAACAATCAAACAGGAAAGCCCTCAGGTGACAGCACATGTTGGTGAGGATGTGGAGGAACATGCCTCAAAATTCTTACATCTTAATCCCCAAAAAGATACTGTGGAGGAGTGGGCCCTTTAAGAAGTGGACAGGTTGAGTTTCAAGAGGAATAGATACCTGGGGTGGTTTGAATAAGAGTGGCCCTCACAGGCGCATTTGCTTGAATAATTGTTGACTGTGGAGTGGAACACTTTGATAGGATTAGGAGGATTAGGAGATGTGGCCTTGTTGGAGGAAGTGTCACTGGGAGTGGGCTTTAAGGTTTCAAAAGCCCAAGCCTAACACCTGTCTGCTTGCTACCATCCACCCCACCATGATGATAATGGATTAAGTCTCTGGAGGTGTAAGCAAGCCCCCAATTAAATGATTCATTTAAAAAAATGAACTCAACAGCATTTTTGGAGGTGCCTTATCTCATAATATTGTGTCAGGGCTATTCTTATATAAATGTTAAAAGTTTTATCTCATGTTTTTATCTTTATAATATTTTTTCCTTTTCTATTTTTTATTTTACAAGTTCTTTGCATATACATTATGGCTTCCAATTTAGAGTTCTTTTAGGGGCTTCCTGAGTTTGTAAATGAGTGGATTTATCTCTTTCCTATGCCTTCTCTTGGGTCCTTTCTTTTCTCGTTTTGTTTTGGCCAATTCTTTTTATCTTATTATTTTTATTTTATTATATTTTGTTATTAAAAATTATCCTTACTGGTCAAGAACATAAAAAACTAAAAATAAATAAATTTTCAATTGATGGTATACAATAGTAATAGGAGCAATTTCATGCAGAGAAATATCTGAGTGTTTTCTTTGTCTGATCCATTAATTAATTAAATTATGCAATTGGTGGGTGTTGAGTAGGTAAAAATATTGCTTCTTAACCTTAAGGATCATTGTCTCTTGTTACAGCTGCAAACACCTTTGAAAATGCTTGTTATCAATGAACAATGTTTAAATTGGTCACAAAAACTTTTGTAAACTGTCTTACAGATCCATAAAAGAATCAATCAACGGACAAAAATAAATTTGATAAACATTATCATTTTTATACAAAGCACCATAATATGTAATTGAACCTCTGCACAAAGAATACATACAGTAAACGATAATATGTAGTTGAAGGGAAAATTTTTAAAAGTGCAAGTATTTTGACGAAAATCATCATCTTCCCACTAATTGTTAGGTATCAATACCAGTGTGATATAATCCCGATTTTTGACTAGCATTGAAATGTAGTTTTCTGAATAGTCAATTTAATCTTGCCTGAGCTTGTATGGGCCTGAGAATGTCTCAGCAAACTCTACTATGTTTTTCTGGGTGTTAATACTCTTGTGGTGTTCTGGTACAGGCTGTTACTTCTTTAAAGAGTGAATTCTCTGATTGCCCCAATGTTTTTTCCCACTCCATCAGTGGAGTGTAGCACTTTTACTATATAACTGTCCAATTTTCTTTGTGTCTTAATAAAAAGAAAATCTGCCTCATTTTTATACAACTTTACAAAATTCAAAATACTTTACCATATCTATCATAATGAACCCAGAGAATTTGATTTTGCAGATTATGGAATTCAGTCACTTATAGTTAGTTCTTTTCCATATCGAGATTATATTTACTCTACTCTATTCATTGGTTGTTATTTCAAAATCTATGTATTAATCATTAATTCTGGCCAGTGGGGATATAGAGGCTTTTAAGTGTATAATTTTTATTCCTCACGAGCCCCAACTTTAGTATGTATGACTTTTCTCTATTTTCCTACTCCCCCTTACTAATAATCATTCACTGACTACATAACAAAATAATAAAAATATAAGATAGTTAAAATATAAGAAATGGCAAGAATATAAAGACAAGACCTAGATTATGGAAATTCTTCAATACTATAAAACAGGGAAAATACTTTATAAGTGTTTTAAGTATGAAAATGACAGAAGAATATGTATATTGGAGAAAAGTCTCTGGTTTTCACGTAGAGGCAACTGCTGAGAAGTTGGATTAAGGAAGTAATATCCACTTGAAGATAGCACAGTAATGCAAGCAACAGATAATAAATTGTGGCATTACACAGAAGACTCAGAATTCATTCATGTTTAACTTCCCCAATTCTCTCTCTCTCTCTCTCTCTCTCTCTCTCTCTCTCTCTCTCTCTCTCTCTCTCTCTCTCTCTCTTTCTCTGTATGTGTGTATGTATTGGGGTAAGGGAGTGATATTGGATAATCAGGTATCAGGTTGTTAGAGTTATCCATTGCTAACTGAACTGTTTGAAGGAAATTTGAACAGTAATAAAATTATCATATGTCTAAATTGAAGGACCAGATTTTTAAAGAATTTGGATATTGGATAAGTTGACATTAAAAAAGAAAACAGTTTACAACTCATGTAAGGAATTTTCTCATTGGCAAATGGGGGAAAAGAAAACAAGATATGGTGAAAATGCACTTTGATTTCCTAAGGACTTGAAAACTAGGTTCAGTGCTCAAGTGCTCTGAGGGAGTCAAGTGTCTCTATATAGAATGATAATCTACATGGGTGTAAAATTTGTCTTGGCCGCTATAACTATGCAACCTTGTGCATATTTATTTTATTCACTTTGTGCTTCAGTTTTCTTATCTGTAAACTGAAAACAGCTAGAGAGTCAAAATCTCTACACATATAGGCTGACTTAATTAGCACAGCAGCTCTCCCTTAAATTTCTAGTGGGAAAAGCATAGGCAAAATATGGAACTTGAACAAGGTCATCTCCCTAGGAAAAGGTGAAGCCAAGATTTGTTAGAATCTATACCCTTAACAACAAAATATTGTCTTTCACCAATGTCGATAATGATATTTACCCAGTTCATAGAGATATTATGAATGTTAAGTAAATTCTTATTTTAAAACAAAACTGTGTCTGTCATTGGCGATGCTCCATGCTAAGCCAAAACGGTATTTATTATATTAGAAGCAGGGCTACTAATGTTTTTTTTTTCAAGAAATACCAAGGGCTTGCTGTATTCCAGACTATTTGCTAGTTCTGAGGGTATGGTGACTAAGTGAACAAAGCTGATAACATTTTTGCTTGGAGGTAATGGTTCTCCTCTTTCCACTTTATGCAGCCAGGTCACACCCAGGTTTCCAAAGCATCTCATTGCAGCTTAAGTCACTCAAAAGGCATTCTTATTCTGAAAGGTCGATCAAACCTGCTTTGTTAATCCTTTCCCCATGTTCTCATTCCCACATCCTGTCCCCCTACCTCTCCAGGCATCATGTGGCCTTCCTTTCACTTACCATTCAGTATCAGTTTTGCTTAATTATCTGCAAATTGGTTAACCACAAATTATTCTTTCATATTTCTCCATATAGACTCTCTTTGCAACATTGTCTCAGAATTTTGAGGAGAACAGATAAGATCCCCTTCCCCCCCAAAAATAGCCAAGGTCCCGATTGGTTAACACCTCAGACAGGCCTTCTAGGTGGTCTTACCAGATCACTTATTGGAACTCATCTAGCTCAAACACCTTTCTTTCCCCCATCTTCCCCCAATCTATAGCAAATATTTCCTTGCTAGGAATATTGGAACATTCTCCAAGTGATTGTGCATGTGAATTTGCATATGTGCGCATGGCTGTGGCAGAATGAAGTGGGTTGTCCTAAAAACATTCTCAGTCTCCATAGTCTTGCTTGAACTGACAAATACAATTTTAGCCTGTCAAGAAGCTGCCACCCTTCCCCAGCCAGCTTCAAGAGATTCTGTGAGGTATTTGTCACCAAATTGAAGTTTTTAATAATGTCACTGCCCTGAGGCTAGAAGCAGCTGAACAGCTTTAGAATCAATAATGCTCTGTCCCCTGCTAGAGCGATAGCTTGTCCTCACATTCTCTATTCCTACCCCTCCCCACTCCCATCCCTTGTCTCTCCTTATCCTGCTCTTCTCATTGTTTAGACAAGCCCCATCTGCAGATTCTACTATAGGTCCATCAACCATCATAGGTTCTTAACCATCCCACCAATAGATTGACAGCTAGTTAATAATAAAACTACCCAATTAGTGAAATGCGCTCAAAACTCAACTATGTATTCTAGATATAATAACATAGGAAGCACTCTCTTTCCAAGCACAGAGGATTTAGAAATATATTTGAAATTGATGAAGATTCTTAACTCAGTTTTCTGGACTACATTCTTGGATTTTAATTCTAAATATTTTGTTTAGAACAGGTTAAAGGTGAATGAAGATATTTTATTCTACTCACCTTACATAAGTTTTCATGTTGATTAATGGGCTAGCAAAAGTGGCTTTAATTCAGAAATGGTAAAGTTATGCATTTTTAGGATATTAATTGGGATTATGATGTGTACTGTTGGTCAAGCAGAGGTTTGTCCAGCACTGATAGAGTGCCTGACTCTAAAAAAATTTACAGACTACATTTTTATGAGGGGCACATATCTCAATTTTCTTTTATCATATATTTTTGGTATTGAGGATAGAATTCAGGGCCACTCACACATACCAATAGGCCTTTTACCACTAAGCTACAACTTCAATCCACATATCTCTATTTTCTGAAAACTTCAGGATGGAAAGAGAAAAATAGATTTTTTTCATATCTAGCTAACCATATAAAAAAGAGGGCAAAATATACTGGCAATCCTCTAGACCAGGATTTCTGCTTTTAGCCCTGTTTATTTTAACAGCTCATCCACTTTTATATATCTGTCCAATATTAAAAGATGAAGGAAGAGAGAATATCAATTATAAGAACATAAAACATATAACATGACCATATAATGATACATGCTACTATTTGCAAATGTCTATTGTGTGTTTCAGAGAGAGAGAGAGTGAGAGAGAGAGAGAGAGAGAGAGAGAGAGAGAGAATATGCTTCTGTCTATCTGCCTCCCTCTCTGTGTGTGTGCCTGTCTGTTAGAAGGGGAACATCAAGTTTTATGCTGATCTCTCGAACCTGCTTCACATTTTTTTTGAGCTAAATAAATGGTTACAAGTCCTCGAATGTCATCTGAATCTTGTTTTCCATAATGGCTGTTCCATGACATGCTAACTAGTCTTCTAAGAACCTGGTATGTATTAGCTTTAGAAGAAAATTGCAAAAATAAAGTAATCTTTGAGAATTCAAGGTACACAGATAATTTAATTTGCACATACACTGTTATGATAGTATCTTATGATTACATATATATTAACATATTCCCACACATATGTTCACAAATGTGCCCATAGGTATTTAGTGCATGTGTTTGTATATTTGTATAGAGTCAAGAAGAAAATGGGTTTTGGAAATAGAAAGCACTGTTTAAATACTCATTCTGTCACCAGCTTTGGATGTGATCATGGATGGACAAGCCAATTAATCACTTTAATCATTAATTTCTTTGTGATTAATTTCTGTGTGAAATAGAAATAATTCATGCCTCAGCAGCTCTTCAACATTAAATAAGAAAAATATTTCAATGTTAAATGTAATTGTATGTCAGTTCTCTTCTTCCCTTCTCCCAGAGGGAGTTTGGCATTTTAGTGTAGCAGAGAGAATGATGTAGACCCTGTCAGTTAGTACGGCTCTGATCCAAGTTTAATTCACAAATTTGTTGAAACCCTTGGGCTGAGAATTATCTCTGAATTTGATCTACTCTGTGTCTTGGAAAATCCCTTTACTTCTTTGGACGCCAGTCTTTTCATCCATGAAAGAGATAAATTGAGATGGTCCTGGAGGATTATTTTTACATGCATAGTCTGTGATTCTCTATTCAGTTATTTGTATTTCTCTGCTGTATCAAGAAATAAACCCTGCATTTTTCTTTTCATAACATGTTGTTTTTTAACAAGTTTTGCTTTCAATTAATACTGAGTCTAGAATTATATATAAGTAGACACTTAATAATAGCTCTGGACTTAATTGGAATTTATATTCCTGTTGTCTTAAGTTTTTTAAAGGAGAGTAAATTAGCAGAAATATTGTCCAGGAGATAGATGAAGGACAAAAAGTAATTTTTGATACTTCTTAGTGCATGGCTTCCAATTTTCTAAAGCAAAGGGAAAAGGTAAGACTGAAGAAAGGGTGTTGAGAATGTGGAATTAGGTACAGTGTGCTTTAGAGCTAGAAGACTTCTTAGAAGCAATGTTTATAAATTATATGAATAAGAATTCTAAGGTGGTAAATGGCTCTTCTATATCTAAAAACTACTCAGTGTAAGGTCTTGAGAGAAAAAGAAGGCAATTTTAAGCCATGTTTTGTACTCTATTTCCTCATACCACATTGTATCTTGATTAAATAAGAAACATTTCAGGACGTGTAAGGATATGTGCAAGGGTATACCACATTGTATCTTGATTAAATAAGAAACATTTCAGGACGTGTAAGGATATGTGCAAGGGTAAATGGCTACTTACTCTTGGAGGTATAAGGCATGACTAAAATTAAGGACGATGGGTACAATAACACACAGCTGAAATATCATTCTAGCATTAATGCTAAACACCAAATTGAAAGCCACCAATCACTTTCTGTCCCAAGATGGGAAGGAAAAAGTTCGGAGGGGGAAGAGGAGAACAAGAAAAGGCAACAGGACAAGCATGAGTAATGTGCAATGACACATATACATGAAAATGTGTGTATTAGATGTCATTATAAAAAGCACTACTTTGTACACCAAATAAATTAATAAAACTTTTAACGAAGCATGGTAAATTGGTTCTGTGCTGTAGGCATAGTTAGACAATGGCCTATTGATTTTATTTTTAAAAAGTTTTAATACCTTACAAAGTTAGCGTTATGCATGGGTTAGGTAAAGTGTGAGCATAAATCATGAATTAATAGTGTAGTGTCTTAAATGTATTCAGTTGTCTCCTGATAAATACTTGATTGTAACAATGATATGACCTATGAAATTATTATAGTGAAAACACAAATATGAATCAGATATGTGGGCACCTAGTTAATGCACATTTTTTCTTGTCAAGAGATTAAGCCCATGAATATATAATATTAAATCTTAGGTCTTTTACCCAGTGGCTTATTTAATTCATCTTCCCAATCATTTGGAGTCATGTGGAACCCAATCTAGATTCTCTAAATATGTTTTTTACTGGATAGAAACATTGTCAGGAGAAAATTGTCCACATGGTTGTTTCCATGAAAAAGGAGGGAATAGATTTCACATTTTACCTAAGTCTTAGGCTACTTGGTAACCATATTGAATAAAAATGTATTGCTGTCCTTTAAGGTTTTCTTGGATCAAAGAATGCTAAATGGTGATTAAGCTTCTTGTCAAGGGAAATAGCAATGTCTTGGTGAACTGATAGGGAAAACAGGAAAAAGAAGGGTGTGCTAATTAAGGAGAGAAGAAGATAAATACAGAGGAATGTGAGAATAAAATAATAGGAAGAGTGCCTGAAAAGGTCAAAAGAAATCATACTGTTAATGGTCTACCTAAAATACTTATAATAAACATAAATCATCATATAAATATACATATATAGTTTAAATGACAATTCCCCTTGTTTGCTGGGCATACTCCCTGCAAGAATCAACCTGAACAACAAGCATCATAAGCTTTCTTCTGAGTTGTTGGTCATTACTGTCCAAGAGATTACCAAAATATTACAGGCTTTTGCCCTTGGTTGCACCACAAAAATAGGAGAAGGCCTTTCTACAGTGAAAAACACTGCACTTCAGACAGGGCACAACGTTCCCTGAACTGTAACTGACGTGAAAGCTAATCCTCAGAGAAGAGGCTTTCATGTTAATCCAAAACTTCCATGTGTGTTTCTGAAGGAGGGAAACAACTAACAGCAGTATTCAGCTATGGTGCCTGTGAACCACAACAATGGCCAACACAGCATGACTACCCTAAGGTTTAATTGAAAGTAGTGACATGCATGCCTTTGTGGTAATCAGTAGCTCTCTTATTGGACATAAGATCCATTCAGCAAGAGTGAAAACATGCTTGCATTGAAAACCTAGCCAGCTACCCAGGGCTAAGGAAGTCACAGACCTTGTAGGAATACCTGAGAGGAGTACCTACAACCATTCTACTATTCTAGCATAATCCTTAGCTATACTCTAAATATTTGTCTTATAGATAGACATAAGTGTAGTCTTCAAGAAAATTTCATTTTACCTTAAAGACGATTATAGAAAACCACATCTAAAAAAAATACAGAATAGTGGAACCCAGTTCCAATGCAAATATCTAAAACACAATTTAAATGCCTAAGGCTCAGAGATTATTGCAAAAAGAGGATGATGAAAAGATTGTAAGAGCCAGAAGATCAGTGAGTTTGCTGTAAGATTGTATCTCCTAGGAATATGTAGATTACAAATTTTCACAAATATAGCTGCCTAAACATGAACTGAACAAGGACAACAGCAGTAGACATGCTAATCTGGGCAGAGGAAACACAAGAAGGGGCCTCTTCCTTCAACAAAGAAGTATAGACAACTGAGTAATTCTGGGAGTGGGAGAAATAGTCTTCTCCAGGGAAGAGACCACTAATTAATTATCCAACACCAAATCGTTAACTCTTAAAATATACATGCAAGTAACATAACAGAGACTAAGCTATTATCGGATATTGAATATATCAGTGATTTTGTAGCTAGTGTTCCACATTTTACAATAGCCATGAAAGAATAAAAAGTTGTTCTATATTTTAAAAATGATGAAGTTAAGTGGTAAAGTGACTTGCCAACAGACACAACTAATATGTTTGAAAATGTCACATTTAAAGGCCAAATTTTTAAACCTCAAAATCTATTTATAGTTATTTTCTATTGCATTTTAAAATGTTTTAATTAGGATACAAGATATTATTTCAATGTTTCCAAATAAAGTATATTTCAGTATATAAGACTCCCTTATATACACCACCTTCCCCATCTCCAACTCAATCTATCCCCCCTTGTAACCTTTCCTCCAGTCTCTTTTTTCTCTTTCATATTTGTTCCTAGATCACTTTGTTGTTATGACAGTACCTAGTAGAGTATATGCTTCATTGTAGAAATCCAGCACATTCCTGTGACGTGCATAATATAAAAATATAAGGAAATTGTCTACTGAGAGCTAGAGAAGTGATCCGAGCCCTTGGAGGAGCCTAGAATATCATGAGTGAATCCCAGACATTGGACAGTTAGAGTTTGATTTTGCTTTAGACTATGGCTATGCCCTGATATTTTTACCTCTTGAAGTAACAAAGTATTTTGGTGGCACCCACAGTTAAGAAGACTTTAAATTTTTAAAAGACTTTGGATTTTAAAAGATATTGGATATTTTAAAAGAATTGAACTTTTAATATGTAAAGACCATGGAACTTATAAAGTTATTTTGATCTTGGGAATGAATAAGAAAGTAAGGGTTGGGGCTTAATAGTGATGTGTTTGTGTGTCAAGTTGACAAGGGGTCAATTGTACTGGCTGGTTTTGTGTGTCAACCTAACACAGGCTGGAGTTATCACAGAGAAAGGAGCTTCAGTTGGGGAAGTGCCTCCATGAGAACCAGCTGTGGGGCATTGTCTCAGTTAGTGATCAAGGAGGGATGGCCCATTGTGGGTGGTGCCATCCCTGGACTGGTAGTTTTGTGTTCTATAAGAGAGCAAGCTGAGCAAGCCAGGGAAAGCAAGCCAGTAAGTAACATCCCTCCCTTGCCTCTGCATTAGCTCCTGCTTCCTGACCTGCAGAATTCTAGTCCTGACTTCCTTTGGTGATGGACAGTAACATGGAAGTGTAAGCTAAATAAACCCTTTCCTCCCCAACTTGCTTCTTGATCATGATGTTTGTGCAGGAATAGAAACCCTGACTAAGACAATAGCTAATAAAGTATATGTTTCATTGTAGAAATCCAGCACATTCCTCTGAAGTACATAATATACAAATATAAAGAATTTATCCCCCAAGAGTAAGTACAATACCCAAATCATCACAAAATAATTAGTTTCAAAAATGTATTCTTTAAACTGGGTTTACTAGGTAGGTGATGGCTTATCTGTTTTAATTCAACATTTGAAATATGTATTCATATTTAATATCTTTATGATACATGTAAGAGGTATTAAATCAATATTTTTATTTCTTTTATCTTATTCTTCTTAGAGAATAATCCACAACATAAGTAATGAACATATAACTCCCTAAAATTTGAAATAGTAGGGCCAGCACTAATGATGTCATTCAGACTATAACCCATTGGAGACCAGGTGACATGGAAAGACAATGAAAACATGTGAAAGTTTGTATGACTGGAAAACTGATAAGAAAGTACATATCCTCTGGTGGTTTTGTTGATTAACTTTCCTTTCCTTAATTCAGAGATTGGAACATGTGCAAAAGCTACTTTTAGAGCATGTTGTCAAAGGTATGCAAAGCATAAAACAAGGAAATATAGTGGGTAGACTTTGTGGCAGAAGTTAAGTTTTGTAATTGTTAGAGTATAATTGTTACAGTAATAGATTGAGATGAAAATCTTCCTATGTCTGGATAAGCCAGGCAGGTATAGAGATAAGTAATGCCTGCTAGGGATGAGAGAGGGATTCAAGGGGATATGGTGGCTGTTATGTGAACGGGAGTTAGGGTGTCCCTGACTAGTCTGTGTACACACCCCTAATATTTCTAAAGGGATGGAAAACTCCTGAAGTCCTTTGCATTAGATATTCTAATAAATTGTTACTACCTATCCCCTACATCACAAAAATCTCTGGTTTTCATTCTATCTTCAAGACTTTTTGTTTGACAGCTGTCTGATTCGGTGAGCTAACACTTTATAATGTGGTAATGTATCCTTTGAGTGACAAGGAGGCAGTAATTGCAAATGTCATTAGCAGACTGTAAGACATGGTATTTGGAAGAACAAGGAAGTCTCCAAGTGCCCTTCAAATCATCCCACATAAATGATTCTCTGCCCTGTCCCTGCTAAATGCGTCAGTAAAAATTTTAACCATCACTGATGGTGACTCATTCTGTGATTGCGTAGATCCAAAAATAGGAAGCAGCAAACATGATTTTCTATGTGGTCCTTTTGCTTTCTTCTTTCAGCGTCCAACCTGCTGAAAAGCTTTGGACAGTGTGTGTGCATTTGTGTGAATGTGCTTACGTGTATGTATGTGATGCTCAGTGTTTCTATTTTAAAACTACCTTGTTTATTAACCACTGAGGCTTATTTTTCTGGGGACAGAATTATTGACAAGACTCCCAGTATAGTTTTGTAGTGTTAAGATTACTTCTATTAATACTCAAATAGGCATTCTTTACTGATATATCACCGACTTGCTTCCTTTTGGAGGATGACAGCAAAATTCACTTGAAAATGCTGGAAGCTTTTCAACAGAAAAAGTATCTGCTGTGGGTTGTTAGATTTATAAATGATAAGAGCTCTTTAAATGTAACCAATAAATTCTATTCTGAGAACTGATAAAAACAATGGATTGTTTTAGGGTATGAGCATGTATATATAACTAATACTCTCCAATTAATTTCCTTCTTGTTGCTTCACAAAAGCATAGAAATTGAGTATCAAAACCTGTAAGAAATGAGAAGAACTGGTTTGGAAATAGACTCAGCCTTTCACACTCATAAGTTACATATCTAACATTCAACCTCAAGTTGAAAACATTTGATAAAACTTTTTATCTATCCTTAATACATAGACACATATTTCTCACTATTTCTGAAATAATTTAGCAACAATTATTTATGCTATATTTATATTGTATTTTGTATTATAAGAAATTAAAACAGGATTTAAAGTGTATGAGATTTTACATGAATATCATGTTGGTTTATGTAAAGATTGAGAACTCCTACAGATGTTGGTATGCGAAGGTCATTCTTTTTAATTTACATGAAAGGACAATATTTATTTAAACGGAGCTCAAATGGGGTAACCATGGTATCATCAGAGTCCATCCAGAGGAAAAAAGGGAGGAAGAACCAAATGTGACTCAATCAACAGCACTCCCACACCATTACTGTTTGATCTACACTGCCAGTAACCACATAGGGTGCTGTCTTATAGAAATGCAAGGAGTAAACAAAGTGTTTCTGTGCTTTGAGGATCTTCATGCATTGCTTGTTCTAGTAATCCCATATACAGAGGATCCTGTCAGCAGCACAACTCAAAATAAACTTCCCCTAGAATGGAACAGAACTCTACATACCCAAGCATCATGTCCCACAATTGTCATAAGGCACATGTCAGTACTGTACTCACATCCCATACCTTAATTGTTTTGGCTCTGGAACCAGATAGGACGAAGGGTCCAGGTTTGCCACATTTTTAGTCTCAGATCCTGTTGCTTCAAAGATAGAATATGAACTTTCTGGAGCCCAGGAAAAGCATTCTACCACATGTTCACGTTTTGGAGTTCAGCTTTACATTCCTTTGTTGCTACAACCCTCCACACGCACAGCCTGGTCATTGGAACATGGCTATCGGAGTGTCATCCTGATTTGGCCATGCCATATGTACCCATTCTCTATGTCCTGTGAATGTCCTCACACAGTAGTCAGTTTGTATTTCCCACATTTTTATAGTGTTATCCCTTGAGGAAGAAACTATATGATCTCCATTAGTCATAATGGCTTCTGAAGAGGCATTGTGGTCATGGCCATTCATGGTTCTGATGCATTCGAACCCTGAAAATCACATAATTTAATCATTATATCTGCAGAACAGGAAGCCAGAAGCCTGCCACTGTGGTCAAAGGAAATGTCCTGTACAGAGTCTGTATGGCCCTTGAGAGTTCGCTCAAAATCTCCAGTCTCCTATTCCCATGTCTTAATTGTAGCATCCTCTGAAGCAAAGACCATAACACTGAACATAGGATGGAAAAGGACTCAAGTAACTGTATTCCTATGACCACTTAATATGCATTTCTCAGGAGAATTGGGAATCCAATCTTTTGGGTCTCATTTCTGACCAAGACCACCACTTGACATAAATTCTTCTTTTGCTTCATTTAGATTTGATTTATTACCCTTTTTTTGTAATCTAATAACAGATGTCCATTTTTTTTCCGAAAGAACAGTATACTTCTTACCTAATTCTTCATTCATGTGTAGTTCAGCTTCCTTTTTAAAAACAGAATATATATCTTCATAGCCACTTGAATGAAGATAATCTGCTGTGGCTCATTTTAGTTTATCTCATTGTCTCTGGGACAGCATCATTTTGGTTGTAATGTCAAGCTTATTTGATACAGTGGTATGTCTCTCCAGAAAAATCAAAAGTTGTGATCTCTGGATTTGAATTAAATATGCCACTATGTGGCTTCCACAGAGGGAAAAATGATTCTTTTTTTCAAATGAATCCAATCATCAACCAGTCAACAAGTAAGGTTCATTACAGCAAAGCACAGCACCATTCCTCGGCAGGGCCTCTTCCATCCTTCACTCTCATGAAGGGCATTTTAAAACCAATCCCTGGGGAATATCCAGGGGGCAGGAATATTATGGAAATGGGCAAGGATTTCTCAAAGATGAAGTAATCTTAGAGAATTTTTTTCCTTCTTAATGATTCTTTTGCCATTTCAATTTTTTCAAGTCAGCCAAAGTACACTCTTCCAAATCCACTATTCAAACATAGTGATACTATCCCTAGATCCTCTTAGGCACACATATATTCCAAGCATCCTTCTCATTTAAAAAATGTTAATGGTTAATTATATCATACTGATTTAATATATAAACATTCTTGAGCATACACATCATGTCCGGTATAGTAGTAAATTAGAGATATACAGAGATATGAACCAATAGAAAGCCTGGAATGTAGCATGTGTCATAATGGGCATAATACACTAGTTGGGTGTTGTGGAAGCACCAAGAAGTCAGATGGTGAAAGGAGTTTAGAAAATGATTCACAGAGGATGTGATAATTTATTCTCTTTTTATATTCAAGATGTAATTTTCCAGGTGCAGTTTGTACAATATAGGCGTGGAAAGGCAAGGAAGCGTGAGAGAACATAGAGCAATTAAGTAATTCCAAGCAATTTTAAAAGACATTGTTGTCAAACACAAAGAAGGTGCCAAAGAAAACACGATGTAGACCTAGAGACTTGTGACATCTGAAAGAGTGTGGCTACACTACTGTGTAACAAAACCCATCTGTGTGTTTTTTTTAAAGGGAATGATACAATCTGTTATTCATTCTAAACAGATTGCTCTGATGACAACAAAGAACATGCATTGAATAGGGACAAGACTGTTGGCAGGGAAACAAATTAAGGGTGATTGTAGTAATATGTACAAGAAGATGATGACTAGGTAGTGACATTATAAACAGAAGCAGACAGATAAAAGGAAGCTGACAAAACCAGAATGATCCCTAACACAATATTGATGTTTTGTACATGAGAATCCATTATTTACTTATAAAAGATATTAAAATACCTCATTGAAATAGGAATTCACTTACATTATTCCCATTGTACTAGGAGGGAAACTAAGGCATTGCGGGAGTAAATAAGTTACAGTAAGAAAGAATAAAACCCACACAAAGGTGTCTGGTTCCAGTTAGGTATTGGGATGTCAAAGCTATAGGATATGTTAATGGATTTGCCAGGAAAAGAGGATGCAGCATGCTGGGAATGTAGAAGACAAGGATGGTTCTCAAGCTCATAACTTAGATTGTTCTTACAGACGTAATATAAAAGAAGGTGATATGGTGGTAAGGAGATAAGCTCATATTTATACCCTTTTAGACTGTGAACTATCTAAGTTGAGACAAGGGGAGAAGTCTCTCCTGGATACCAACATGTATAAATTAGCAAGTCATTGTTGTTAGTTAGAACCATGAGTAAAAGCACCATGTTGGATACCCTACACAAGTCAAAGAACAGATATAGAACTACCAGAGTGTTTTAGCTATGTAGATACTATCACTGGAGAGAAAGAATAAAAATGTAGCTTCATGTTTCCAAGAAGAAATACTTCTGGAAGGTCATAATATTACATGACAACATAATATAGCATAGCATAGTATAGTATAACATAACACAGCATAACATAACAGCTTGCATGTGTGAACAACTGGACTGAAATTCATCTAAAATCAGTGAATATAATGCAATCAAAGAACTAGCTGAATGTGCATCAATGTAAAAAGAAAAACAAATTTGAAGGCAGAATTTGACATGGTAAAGAAGAAATCAGATGCTAAAGTTGTCAGTAAGTACAAGTATCCTAGAATTAATGGAAAATAGCAATTATGAGAGTATAAATATTAGAGTAAGAAGTTTTGTTGGTGATTAAAAGATTAATGATCTGGGAATGGCAATGAAATTCTAGGAAAATGGATGTTTCCACTACATCATTCACATTTGAAATTTATAATTCGATGACATTTAACTATATTCTGATTCCTTATGTTTCGTTACTACAAATATAGGCTTGATTTCAATCTGTTACCTGTTTTGACCACAAGGAGAAGTAAACCACAAAAAACTGGAATCACTAAAACCCAAGGTGCTGTACATTCCTGAGTAGGGTTCATCAAATAAAATAATTTAAAGCAAAAAAAAAAAAAATCCACCATAAATCTGAGCCACACCTTCCGGGGACAGATCACATAAAAGGACATGGAAGAAGAAAACTTTGAGTTTGGACAGCCTGCTTTCACTCTGGCTTTTTGTGTTGCTGTCACCAGTGTTAAACTCAACACTTTCTTCAAGAGACCAATATGGAGTGAAGATCATCAGCCTTCTAGGAATCCTCCAGTATTTAAGTGCCAGATTTCAACTGCTAAGACAATCTAACCTTTTGGAATGAACAACTACTAGATTCTCAGTATTTCCATTGTGAAGTATCTAATGATTGTACTTCTCTGACCACAACCTGTAAGCTAGTTGAGTACTCCTCCTTACAAATATACACATTGACATCAGAGGCCCTTGGTCCTGTGAATGGTCAGTTCTTCAGTACAGGAGAATGCTGGGGTGAGTGAGCCTGGAGTGGATGGGTGGGGGAGGATCCTCACAGAAGCAGGGTGGGGGATGGGATAGAGTGCTTGCACAAGGGAAATTGAGAAGGGGGATAACATTTGAAATGTAAATAAATAAAATAACCAATAAAAATAAAAAGTAAAAGAAAAAAAACTAAAGAGAAACTTACTGCACTACAAGCATTCATTGTTGTTAGATTTTAATGATCATAGTAAGAAATTATTGCTTTCATACTCTAAATCAATAAACTGCTCAACAAAATACTTGAAAACAGAATACAGACATAGAGGAAAAAGATTATCCACCATGACCAAGGTTGTTTTATATCTGAAATGCAGTGATGCTTCAATATATGCAAATCAATAAATGTAAGAATCACATTGGTGTACTTAAAAATAGAAATCACATGATCATTATAATAGACACAGAAAAAGCCTTTGAAATATATGGCATTTATTCATAAGGAAAGTCTAAGAGAATATAGAGCTAGAGGGAACAATCTCTATATAAAAGAAAAACAGCCAACATTATTCTAGATGTAGAAAAAACTTGAAGCAATCCAAAATGAACTCTGGAATGAAGGAAGGCTGTTTACTTTCCCCAAATCTTTTCTACATTGTGCTTAAAGTTCTAGCTGGATAAGCAAGAGAAGCAAGGAGATTACTGAGGTAAAACTAGAACAGCAGAAGTCAAACTATCTCTATTTGCAGATAGCATATTATGCATGAGAGATCCCAACTATTAAACCAGAAAACTTCTAGAATTTCATTAATGTTCTCACATTAAAATGTGTTCAACTTGTTCAAATCAATACTTTTTATGTACAGCAACAACAAACATTCTGAGAAAGAGATCATGGACACACTCCCATTCACAATGACATCAAAGAATGTTTTTTAAGAAAATCTAGGAATAAACATAACTAAGGATGTAAAGGACCATTTCAATGAAAACTTTAAACTTCTGGAGAAACAGAAAATCACTAGAAACTGGAAAGGCATCTGCTCATTGGTAAAATTAATGTTGTCAAAATGTCCACTTACAGATTCAATACAATACAAATAAAAATCCTCATCTAATTTTCAAAGAAATGGGAAAAAACAATCTAAAACTTATAGGGAAGCACAAAAGACCCTGGATAGCCAAAATAACCCTAAGAAAAAGTGACAATACTTGAAGGATTATCATCCCAAATCTCAAGATACATTAAAGATACATATCTATAAATATAGAATCAAAGTAGTGAGTTACTGGCAAAAACAGACATGTAGACAAACGGAACAAAATCAAAGATCTAACATGCATGCATGCAACTTCAAACATTTCATATTTAACAAAGATGCCAAAATAACTGGAAAGAAGGAAAAAATCTTCAAGTAACAGAACTGTACGTATTTAATATCCAAGGGCAGAACAGTAAAATCAAAGTCTAATACCTTGTACAAAACAAACTCAAATTGAAAAAAAAAAAAACCCTAAACCTGAAAACTGAAACACTAAAAGTGCTAGAAGACAGAGGCCATATCCTATAACACCAGTGTAAGACAATGGAGTACTATTCAGTCATTAGAAACAATGAATTCATGAAATTCTTAGACAAATGGATGGAGCTGGAGAACATCATACTAAGTGAGGTAACCCAGTCTCAAAAGATCAATCATGGTATGCACTCACTGATAAGTGGATATTAGCCTAGAAACTTGGAATACCCAAGACATAATCCACACATCAAATGAGGTACAAGAAGAACGGAGGAGTGGCCCCTTGTTCTGGAAAGACTCGGTATAGCAGTATAGGGTAATACCAGAACAGGGAAGTGGGAAGGGGTGGATGGGGGAACAGGGGGGAGGGAAGAGGGCTTATGGGACTTTCGGGGAGTGGGGAGCCAGGAAGGGGGAAATCTTTTGAAATGTAACACACACACACACACACACACATACACACACACATATGTATATAATAAAAAAGAAAACAGTGTACGAAAGGACTTTCTGAATAGTACAGTAAGACTCTAGTTACCCAAGAGCTTAGACTGAAAAATGACAATTGGTACTTTATAAAAAGAAAATTACTTTACAACAAAAGAAACAATCTTTGCTTCCTCTATATCTGACAATGGATGAATAATATCTAGAATGTGTAAAGATTTTAAATAATAGTCAAAAATGAGCTATTAAAATGGTACTGGGTTTGCAAAATAAGAATTGTTGCCTACAAAATATCTCAAAAATATTACTTTTCCCAAACTACTAGGGAAATACATACCAAAACAACCCTGGGATTTCATTTTACCTGTCAGAATTTGTCAGAATGGCCAAGATCAACAAAACAACCAACAAGTATGACAAGGGGATATGGAAAAAATAAAACTCTCATTCACTCTTCCAACAGGAAATTACTGTAGAGAATTCTCAAGAAAAAATATCTTAAAATAAACCTGCTGCATGACCCAGCTAAGCTTTTACTTGAGATTTATCTAAAAGAATTTATATCAGACTCCACAAATATTTTCTCAGCTTCATTAATACTTTGTTCATAATAGCTGGGAAATGGAAACAAGATGAATATAAGTCAACTGACAATTAGATAATGAAAATGCAGTACATATATTTTATGGAAGAGTAGTCAGCTGCAAAGAAAAAATGAAATAATAAAATTTGAAGGTAAATGGATGCAACTAGAAAAGATCAAACTGAGTGAGGTAGCACAGACCCAGAAAGATGAATGTTAAATGTTCTCTCTCACCTGAGTTTCCTAGGTCCAAATCTTCAATGTATTTGAGTACCTGAAGCAACCAGAAAAAAAAAAAAAAAAAAAAAAAGGTCTCTTGCAAGGTATGGGGGTGGGGAAGCAAGAGAGAGAAGAATGGTAAGGTATGGAGATGAAATACAAAGAAGGAGGGTAAAATAACATTAAGAATGCCCAAAAATCCATAAGGACTCATACCATTAACAAAATACTTATAACATTACCTAAGTTTTTGTATAAAAATATATACATATTTTAAATGAAAATTTTCCATATGATCCAACAATTCTCCCTTCAAGAGCCAAAGACCATCCATGTAACAAGCAAATAGGAATGCTGAGAGTAGAGGAGAGTATACTAATTGGTTATCCAATACCAAATGGCCAGCCCTGAAAACATGTATGCATATAACATTATATAGACTGAATAAGTTGTACTTAAGTTTTAATAGATAGCTGAATGATAGATAGATCAAACATACATACATATATACATACATACATACATACATACATAGTAAACATATATGTATATGTTCAAATAATTGATGAAATCCAGGTCATGAATTTGAAAAATAAAGGACAATGAGGGATATTTGGAGAGTTTAAGGATGATATGGGAATCAATGTAATTCTAACTTCAAAAAATGAATGAAATAAAATATAAAATACAAAAGTAAGTTAAATGCTCTCTTATTCTAAAAAAGGAAGAAGCAAATCACAGCCACAACTTCATAAATACCAAGTTTAAACTACAACAATGTAATAATTTCCATTGTTCTTTTTCTGGGATTCAATGGTGATGTTTTCAGCTACAGTAGTTGCATATCTCCAGCTCTGCTAAGCTCAGCACGCAGCTTTTCTCCTAGCCTCAGACTGGCTGCATAACAGGACTGCTGCTGTCCTTGGTGGTTCTCTCATGGTACTAGCATCTACAAAATGCTGGGATATTCTCCTGCAACAACATTCTCTCCTGTGATCTCTTCAAGGACTCTTAACTATATCACAAGGTGCCAAATCTTAGCTTCTTTCCATGAACCCTTCAAACCCGGAGTTTTCACTGCTACTGAGTCTGTCTTCACCAATAACCTCTCCTGGACTCACAAGGCAATGCCTTACCTGCTTTCAAATCCTCAAATTGAAATAGTATCTGAGAGACTCTTACACATTACCAAGTTTAGCCACCAGCATGAGGTACAACATTGCCTACCTCTGGAACAGAACATCTGTTTTCAATGATACTGCTTTCTTATAAATCATCCATAATTTCTCAGCCCCAGCTGACCAACATCAATTGTCCCAGTAAAACAAAGCTTTCATTTAGTGGTTCTGGTCTCTTGTTAACCATAGCCAATTTGTTAACCTCGTTTATAGAGCCACAGATTCCTTAACCTAAAAATAATCAGCTCTGATAGACTCTATAGTGTCTCAAACTGCTCTGAAAATTCATAAGCCAGGTCTCCATCACATTCTTCTCAACATTTTCCATTCTCTCTTTCAAGATTGATCTGAACAACTCAATAAGGTCTGAGCCCTCAATGGTTTTTCCAGTCCAAAGTTCAAAAATGCTACCATAATCCTTATAAAACCACATAGTTAGGTCTGTCAGAACATTGCCCCGTGAACTGATGACAATGTCTTTCTCAGTTTCTACTGCTGTGATAAAACATTAACAAAATCAACTTGGGGAGGAAAGAGTTTACTTCATCTTACATTCATATTCCATCACTGAGGTGAGTAGGGACAAGTATTTAGAGGCAGTAAACAGAGCAGAAGTCATGGATGGGAGATGCTTACTGTCTTGCTATCTATGGTTTGTTCAACTTGCCTTCTTACAATACCTAGGACCACTAATCTGTGGGTGATACCATCCTCAGTGAACAGTGTCCTTTCAAACCAACCATCAATCAAGAAAATGTACCACAAGATTGTCTGCAGATGGGCTGGAGAGATGGCTCAGCAGTTAAGATCACCAACTGCTCTTCCAGAGGTTCTGAATTCAAGTTCCAGCAACCACATGGTGGCTCATAACCATCTGTAATGGTATCCAATGCCCTCTTCTGGGGTGTCTGAAGAGAGCAATGGTGGTGTACTCATATGCATACAATAAATAAATAAATCTATAAAAAAACTTAAAAAATGATTGTCTGCAGATAAACTCATGGGCACGTTTTCTCACTCAATTGATGTTTCCTTTCCTCCAAAATGCTCTTGTTTGTGTCATGTTAACATAAATCTAACCAGCACAAGTATGTTATTCACATACAATTTCAGAAGTCTGCTATGGATCTTTGGAAAGTGAATAAGAGGCAAACAGTAGAAGGAACATGATATATGATGAAGGAGTAGATCACATATCATCTTGAAATTCATTAATCAAATCACAAATATCTAGTGTTATGTTGAGATGAATATAATATAGTATTAATTTACTCATATGTAATAGATAAAATCACATTCCACTTGATTATGTTTCTAACTCTGTGTGGTCTTGAACAATTCTCTAGGCATTGCCTGCCTTCTTTGTAAATAAAGCAAGGTAATCTGGATTTTTAATGAGGATTCTGTGGGAGGAGAGATTAAACATACTTATTCTAGAACAATTTACTTTTCTCTCTGTCCCAAGGCAACTAGAGGATGAAGAAAGGGTGTCATTCCTGTCTTCATTTTTCATCTGTCTCTTTTGTTTTGGGTCAGACCCCTGGTTCTCTCTACAAAAGCATTTTGAAAACTCTGTTCATCTAACAAATTGAGATCTGGCTAGGCTTTCATCTGAGTTACTTCATGTAGCATAAAAGTGTTGTTATTTTTGTTGTTGTTGCTGTTGCTGTTGTTGTTGTTGTTGGTGGTGGTGGTGGTGGTGGTGGTGGTGTGTGTGTGTGTGTGTGTGTGTGTGTTTGTATATGTGTGTGTGTGTGTGTGCATGTTGTGCTTTCGCCCAGAAGGTCCTATTTAACACTAATGTCTTATCTATATTTAAGGGAGAAGATGAGTGCCGCCTCTGGGAGGACCTAGAAGTTGTGCCTTCTGTCAAGCATCACTTACCTATTACAGACTAATAAATAACATAATTTATTTTTGGAAGTAGAAAGGAAGTCACCCTGTAAGTTTACTGGGATAAGAGAACCTGTGGGGGCACATGGGTATATTAAACTTCTTCCAGGGAAACCAGGTCCAAGCACTTTTTAGATATACCACATGGAGAAAATGGTGTAATTCATTTGTCTGGACCTCACAAAGTGATGCTATCTAACAGAACAATGGGCAAAAGGATGTCCCACTTGGTATTTTATGGGCTTGTTGAAGACTGACTGCAGCTCGATTTTGTTGGAGCAGACTAACTGTTTTCTTGTCCACTTGTAGGCTCACCTATAGCTGGAGCTGAACCCTTCATTTGCTACTTTGATCCTAATTTGACATTTCATCTCACAGCTGTCCTCTGCTGCTTTGATCTCAAACTCAGACTCCAGCAGCTTCAGCACCTCCATCAGCAGCTCCTCCTAGGCATTAGTATATTTGGTCATCATATCATTACAGACCTCCTTCGTCTACTTCTGAGATCTCTCAAACTCTACTGTGGACTTGTTAATTTGTACACATTTTGTAAACCACATACATACACAGAGAATAGACATATGTTTGCTGTGTAATAAAAAGAGTTAATATTAGTAATCAAGATTAGAATAATGTAAGATGTCTTCACTTTGACCAGGTTAGCCATTTAGATGGGATTATATGACAAATTGCAGTCCATTAAACCTGTTGAACTTTGTAAATGTACTGTTTTTCAGTAGATTTTGACATAGTGAAAAGACACAATGTATTCCTCTATGTTTTTGAAAAAGTGCATTTGTGACACCATCTCATCTCTCTTCAAGGTTGAAAGTGAAGGAACATCATTATCCTAAATCTGCAGCCACTTTAGATTTCATGAACATCAAATTCTTATAAGACAGGTCAGCCCCTCATGGGGCCAATTATCCACAATGAGAAGGCAACACCCTGGACTAGAAGTAATCATCTTGTAAGAAATAGATGGATTCCCTCAAGCAAGAAATGACACTGATAATAATTTCTTCAGACCACTTTGCTGGATCAAAACAGAGACAATGATCAACCAGAACACACTTTGATTAGGACTGCTTAATTATAAGTACATACCCCTACCCCTTTGCCCTGGATACTTCCTGTATTTAAACCCAAGGCTTTTATCAGTACTCTAACAACAAACTCAGGAACATTGAGCCCTTTAGTTTTCTTCTCCACAACACACTGATTAAATCTTTTTTCTCTGTTTTCCACCATTACACATCTCTTTCAAATAGGCAGCTGATTCCAACTTATTGAGACTGTTAGAGATGGAGCTTTTACCCCTAAACTCTGATTACACTTCCAGTACTAGCATTTTCTATTTCTGTGAAAATTGCAAAAGGTCTCGGAGTGGGAAATGGGGTTAGTGAGGGAATTAATGTGCAGTAAAACTCTTTTAAGATCTGGAGAAAACATGCAACAAAATACGTTGAATGAACTCACTCTCTCACACACACACATACACACAAACACAAACACAATGTACAAAGAGTGGAAAATGTCTAATGCAATAGTGTTCTTAACAATATCTGTGACAAAGAGACAAGTAGCTTAGACAGAGTTACAAACCATTACAGAGAAAATGCTTTCAGAGTAGCAAAGCCGCAGACTGGCAAAGCAGGAAGGGTGTCTAATAAGCCAATTTGCTTAGCCTTGTCTATGAATATTGGCAAAATATGACATGGAGAGTATAAATGAAAAACCTCTGATCACATCTGTAGAAGAGACCGAATTGGCTTGGTGCTATTAGAACTTAACACCTGTGGTTTTCTGTTTATGTGTGTGTGTGTGTGTGTGTGTGTGTGTGTGTGTGTGTATGTGTGTGTGTGTGTATGTGTGTGTGTATGTGTGTATGCATGAAATTTAGATGTAACAAGCAATGAATGTGTGAAAGTCAAACATGTAAGTAAAACATAAATTTTTATCAGTGAGAAAAATGAGATGAAATAATCTGCTCTTTCATCTCAAGAACATCAATATTTAGAAGAAAAAATGCTATCATTGTTTAAATTCAATGAAGAAATAATGTCATATTAACATACACTCTGGAATGTCTAGCATGGTGGCTCGAACTTGTAATCTGGGGAAAATCTGAAATTTAAGGCCATCTTATACTTTACGAGGCCTTATACAAAGAAGAGAGTATCTTTGGAGAAAACAAAGCAAAGGGGAACATAACTAAAAGTACTAACCTCCAAATACATCTCCAAATTAAAGAAGTCGGGGGAAAAAGAGAGAAAGAAAGAAACTTGCAGAAAGTATACCAGTAAGTGGTGAACCTTAATACAAATGTGAGAAAGGAATTTTATGAGTGAATAGAGTTTTGGATAAATTCTGGAGAATCACTTGCCTAGTGCTTAGTCATAGAATTTTGTTCAGAGTGTGTGTTAAATAGATAACTCTTAAGTTCAGTGCAAAAGTAAGAATAAAAGAAATGATGTCATGGCCATGTGAGAAAAAGAAAGTGGTTTTGACATCTGATAACATCCTTGCTTTTATTTATTTTCACCTAAAAGGATAAGTTTTAAACAGAGTGGTTTCTTTACAAATACCTAAGATAAATGCTTTCTTTCATCAGCTAAAATTCTCAAGGTCTTCGACTAAGAGTAGAAGAAAGAATGGAGAAAGATTGAGTGACACAGTCTCTGGTCCGGAAATGAAAGAGAAATGAACTCAAACCTGGCAAGGATGTAAAATGAAATAAAGTTTATATAAGTTGTTGACCATTGGGCAAAATGATAGAATTATCTCACAAAAAAAAGAAACTGGAAATGGATATAAAAAACCATGCAAGTATTTCTACTGCTCAAAATATTAGTTAAATAAATATTAATGGAATAATTTTTATTAATCCAGATTATAGAGGAATATGAAGAATGCCA
Source organism: Apodemus sylvaticus (assembly GCF_947179515.1). NCBI lineage: Eukaryota > Metazoa > Chordata > Mammalia > Rodentia > Muridae > Apodemus > Apodemus sylvaticus. The sequence goes on along the minus strand of NC_067495.1, from coordinate 57,658,544 downwards.
TATGAGCAGAAAGGTTTCTTAGATTTTGTTGCTTTTAAAAATCATAAATACCCATTAATAGAGGTCTGGCAAGAGCAGAGGATTTTTTTCTCATCTCTGTTAAGTTTTTTGAGAATTTCATAAATTAATTTTGATCATATTTATAACCCTACCTAAACAGCTAGCATATCTACTCACTTATGATACAACCTTTTGTCATATTACTTATCAGTAATAATATTTTTGGGAACATCAAACATGAGTACCATACCAACATCATTTCTACTCCTCCCTCTCTTCTTCTGGCACTTCCCATGCCACCTCCAAAATACAAGATATCTGCTCTAATTATTTTACAACTATGTACATATATATGCATAAATATATACATGTATGCATATATAGCCCACTGAGACCATTTATCTTTACTTACATGTACATGTGTTTAAGCCTGACCACTTGGGATTAGACAAAACTGTTGCTGAAGACAACACACACTTCAAACATAGAACTTGTGGGAATCAAGTTGAAACTAACATGGATGCTCCTTCATGAGGACTGTCTATCATTTCAGAAAGTGCTATGAAAGAAGCTAAGAGTAGCAACCAGGAGTCCAACCCAGCTGTAAAGGCAATGGCAATGAACATGAGACTAGATATGCCATGGACCTGAGAGTAAAATCTATTTCTATTATTTTACTAAAGGAACATAGCAATAAAATTACTCCTGGTAACATATTGCTGTGCCTGTAGATCAGTACATTGCTTAACCCTCATCAGAAGTTTTGTCTTGTAGTAGATATAAATTAACAGAGACCCTCAAGTAGATGCTGTGCATAAAGTGAACAAATTTGGAACACTTATCCATAAATGGGAAATCTTTATCAATCCCCTGCTCTCAAGGTCCAGAGATTAATACAGAAGAGGAGGCAGAAAGTTTGTAAGAGCCAGAGGTTGTAGATGACTTTGAGGAAAGAACATTTTAACAATAAAATTGCACTCACACACATATGAACCCATAGAGTATGTCAGGATATGCAAGGTCTACACAGGTTCTAACAAGACAAAACAACACCTCTGAGAGTGAGAAGGTCACACAAATTTCCACCCCTAAGAAGCTATTTGAAAGGGAAACCTAGGATAACACAACAGAGCATGAGATGTGCCCACGAGTAGTTGCCTAATACAAAATAGAATCGTGTGTGTGTGTGTGTGTGTGTGTGTGTGTGTGTGTGTGCACGCACATGTGCATGCTCTTTTGTCTTAATTTTATTTTGTTTTATTTTGTTTTGAGAGAGACAGGGAACAAGATGTCAGTTGTGTGGGAATCTGAGAGGGATCTGGGAGGAGTTCATAGGAGGAGAAATATAATCAAAATACATTGTGTGAAAAATTAATTAAGAAAGGAAAAATCAATGTCATATCACATAATGGGAAATTCTACCAGCTCCTTTCAGAATTCTAATCTGGGCCTATTCTGAAAGCTGAGAACTAGAATTTCTGGTACTGGAAAGTGAAGAAAAACAATCACGAGTTCTACCCAGCTATAACACCTATGAATTAATATAGTACCATAATTATTATAAAGATAGTTATTTAGAATTTGGTAAGGAATTAAACTGGTTTAGTAATATGGTAGTAATAGGTTCTTTAAGAATCATATCTGTATGTATTCACATGCCACAGGAAAGTAGCTATGTTTACAGTGCCAAGTATGGAGTATGCTATCCGTGTTTAGTGGTGTTTTACTGTTGGTGTCATTTGGTTGGTTGGTTGGTTGGTTGGTTGGTTGGTTGGTTGGTTGGTTGGTTCATTGGTTGGTTGATTGGTTGGTTGGTTGGTTGGTTTTGATTTTTTTCAAGAAAAGGTTTCTCTGTGTATACCCAGCTATCCTGAAATTACTCTGTAGACCAAGATAGTCTCACTAGTCCCAAAGTCAGAGATCTGCCTACCTCTGCCTCCTGATGCTGGGATTAAAGGCATGCACCACCAAGCATTTCAACATAAATATGTTTACAAAGTTAAAGTTGATCAACAGTGTGATTGTGCTTTTTTATGCATAATAACATAAGGTTTATTTTGTTTTCATTGTTTGCATATTAGTTTTTTTATATTTGCATTTTGAAAAAAGAAAATTATCAAGATTATATAATCTATATAGTTATGACTTACTCATGATATGTTATAGTATATTTCAGATATTTATAAAGTCTGATTGCTGTTAGGTCAATAGTATACTTAAATATAAAACCTGGTTAATACAATTTCATAAAAAGAAAGAACAATGTGTTCCATATTCCAAAAAGTAGATGATATTTTTTATATTCAGATTGTGATATTTTATAATTTATTTTATTTAAATAACCTGTGTTGGTGTAACATGGTGAGGAACGTTTAATCTTTAATTAAGTACAAAACATGATGCTGAATTATTGTGTAATATGAAAATATATAGATACAAAAGATAAAAAAGAACTCAGGACACAGTATTACAATTATATTTAATTAGGCTTGTAGTGTCTTTCTATTACTTTCTGCTTGTTTGCTTTTAGAATTTTACAGTAAAGCTATGGAGTGTTATAAAAACATACTCAGTTTTAAATAAGGTGCAAAATAAGATGTATAAAAACTTAAAAAATGTGTTCAACATATGCTCATCACATATGAACTCACATGTATACACCCTTTAGTGACCCAAGTGAACCTGGAACTTCATCCCACATGAAAAGCTGCGTGCAGACATTTGCAGCATAACTGCTAAATCTTGGAGACCACCAAGATGCCTTCAAAGACCATGTTGTGTCCTCTAGTGGACTATTTATTCTTCAGCAGCGAAAAGAAATTAGCACAAAAGTATGGGAATATATGGAGGAAATGGCACATACTACTGACTGAAAGAAGGAGATCTCAAAAGGCAGATACTTGGTAATTCCAACTATGCAGGTAAAGGCAGACCTGTCAAAACCAGGAAGAATGGTGATTTCAGGAATAGGGAAGGGAAAGGGGGAAAGGAGCAAGATACCTGGTATTTGTAAGGCACTATAATGTAGTTTGTAGGTGACACTGTGTTGGTGGATACATGTAGATATCATGTGGCAAGACTCACAGAACCTTATAAGACAGAGTGAACTCTTGATGTCAATACCTTCCTCCTAACTGCATCACACTGATGCAAGATGTTAAGGGCAGGGGAGCAGGGAGGAGGGGTGAGAAAGAGCAACACAATGTTGCAATTCCTGATCCACTCTCCTATAAACCTAAAAAGGAAATAGGTTAAAACTAGTGACAAAGAAATGTCCTTAAAGAAGTAACTTGAATCCAGATAAAATGATATAAATGGGAATTTTTGAATAATACTAATGTAGTCCTAGCACCACCATAATAAGCAGGTATAGCATGGTGAAGAGCTGTATTTGTTACACGTGGACAGTAATTGACTAAAAAGAAAAAGAAAAGAAAAAATATGTTCAAGTATAAATGGGAGACAATGAACCTCAAAAAATAGTTATAAAATGCTATATTCAGCTGATGGAATAAGAAAAATTTCTTCATATTTTTACCTGTTTATCATTATATAATTTTTCTATTAAAAATAATGCTTTCAAAGACTAGGTAATAAAATAGATTCACTTTATAATGAGGAACCCAAAGAGCAGGAGAAAAATTAAAATTATATATATAAAATTATATATTGTAATACATACACACACACACATATATATACATATATATATATGTATATATATATAATCTGTGAACAGATAAAACAAAGTGAAAGGAAAATACATCAAAATGATAATAATACCTATATTATGGTTTTACAATTAGGGGTGTTATTTTTCTCTCCTTTATTTGCTGCAGTTTTATAATACAATTATATTACTCTTATAATTAGAAAAATAAATATGCACCCTGAAAACAGGAATGGAAAAGCAAGTCTTAGACAAGTAATCACAACTATGAATAAAATAAAAGTAGGAAAGAAAATAGGCAGTAGACATTACTGGCATTGGATAGCTTGAAAAAATGGAAAATGTCAAAAAACACCCCACATGTACGTCAAATCCAGTAAACACCCACATGCTTTTATGGCATAAAATGATGAAATCAAAGTAAATAGGAATGGATTGGTTTTCTATCTAGTACATATTATTTTTCCATAAACTAGTGACATAGAAGAGAACAGTTGGAAAGAAAACAAACTGTTTTTTCCTATTACATGGCAACATTGTTAACTATAAAATACTGGAAACAGCATTAAAGTCAAATATGTACTGAATGTCCCCTAAGTAAAATACACAAACACACACACACACACACACACACATGGGTATGAGCAGGGAACTATGGACAAAAAATGAGTTAAATATGTATCAGTCTAGTTGTTCACTCTCTTGTTAATGTAACAAAATATTGATATATAGAACATATATGAAGAGTAACAGAGCTAAAGTATCCATAATATGAGCTTTCCCACTTTTTCCTCTCCCTCTTTGTACAGGAAGCAATTTAGTCCTATGTAATTCAAATCTAGTAAGTTAGATTCCTAATTGGACTTTTCTTTTACCTCATTGGAAAAGTCAGTCTCAATAGCATACTTAAGCAATATTTAAGATAATCTTAGTAGAAATATTTTGAGTAGAACATGATTAATTTTTTCATAAATTAGATTTCTGCTTCTAAACACTGAAGAGGCAGGTGTCATGTATAACTTGGGTTCAAGGATGTTGTCTGGGAATGTAGTGCTTGCTAAAACACAGCAAGAGGAAATATTACCTTAGGCAGAAACACTCAAAAGGTCAGCGATTGATTTCAAGATATCCCACAAGGTTAGAATACAGCAATCTTGACACAGTCATCTCTCAGTAAAAATGCAAGTGTGAAAGTTGCTACTTTGAGATCATCTTGATGCACTTCTCAAATTTTTGTGAATGGAGAATTTTGTGAATCATAAAATAGGGAAGACGCATCCATGTTTTACATAGAAAATGGTAAATTTATTACAAAACTCTGGTCTTTATAATATCCACTCAGGGATTACTTTAATGTGCTATAAACAAATTGTTCTCAGGAAATACAAATAAAATATATAAAATATTGAAAGGTAGCCTAGTGATAGATAATTTGTTGAAGACAGAAATGGAGCAAGGTTGCAATGGAAGAAAATCTGTAAATGTGTGTAAGTGTGTATATGTGTGTCTGTATGTATATGTGTCTTTTTGTGCATGTGTGTGTATGTGTGTTTGTGTTTGTGTATGTGTGTGTCTTAGAAGGTAAAGGGTATATTTAAAGTCAATTTTATTAGTCCATGTGTGTGTAGATAAACAGATTAGATGATTCAGCCAGAAATTTTAAAGACTTATAAAATTAAAGTGAAATACTTATTTTGATATTAATATAAATTAGAACTAAGCAGAGAAAAATAAAGCAGGTAAAAATGTAATTTGTTGAGTGAGTATACTTTTATTTCTTCTGTTTTGTTTTTCTGACTACCTACTATGTGTCAGAAGTCACGCTAAGGTGGTAAAATTTATAGCCTAATGAGAAACTGTTGGCCAAGGATAGTTTTGCCTGGTTAAGGCCAACTTTCTAGTTTTAAACACAAAATGGAGAAGGATACTTTTAAAATATATGCGTAAAATGAAAATGGACTTTAATATATCCTTTATATTCCAAGATATAGTAGAGAGAAATGGAAAGATATAAAGCCATAGATAGGCCTTACTGCAACAGTTTAAACTCAACTATATATGACATATTTGTATTATTCTCTAATAGGACCATCAGTCTTATGTATTGCACAGTTTCTTACCACTTGTGGTATGGTAGTTTGGGGCTGAGTAGCCTGAGTGTTCTGGTATTCTGTAGATGCTTTTGACAATCTGGGTATTACTTTCTGAGAAAAAAGAAACACACAATATCATGACAGCTGATTCAGGCAGTTCCAAACGAATCATACTAACTAAGTATATGTGAACTTGTCTCTGACTGTGCTCTGTATTTCAGAAACATACCGTGTGTAAATCTCATTTGTATTGAACTGACCCAGACATTAGGAGTTGGCTAGCTCCACCAGCCAAGGAAATCATCAATCTCTCCCCTTACATTTTATTTGTCTCTGTTGTGTGCAAAAATAAATTTAAAAGTTTTATATTCTTCCTTTTGGTTTTGTGATATTCCATTGCCATTTAGTATTATTAAATATTCATATACACATGAACCTTTTCTTACTAACATTTCACACATATATAAGAATAAGGACAATATTATGGTGGATTTTCACGTTTCCAAAGGAAAGTAGGAACAATAATGAACTCACAACCAATATTTTACTACTTTTATTTTTTTACCTATCCACTTGTCTCTCCTCAACTTCCATTTTTGCAAATTTTATGTGTTAGTGCAATGAAATATTTAAGGAAACTAAATTTATGAAAGTAGAATTTTAGCTCAGAGTATTAGAGGCAAAATATTTAGAGTGCCACATTTTCTGACTCAGACAAGAAACTGAAGGTCATATATGGCAACACAAAATTATAGTGTAATATAAGAAGATGTGTTTCTAGGTGCAGCCATTTTTGCCCAATGAAATGTGCAAATGTATGTTTAATACCTAATATTTTCAAAAAAGATGTCAGAAAAGAACCAAAAAGATGTCTAAATACCTCCTTCAGGACATCTCCAAAACAATAAGGACCTTCTACCATATCAACTCAAAGTTTCCATCACCTCCAAACATAGTCATAATTTACCCCTTGGGAAATATAATAACATAATTAAATTACAAACAAATCATAAAATACATACACCTATCTCAGAATATTATCCATAAATTATATGTGTCTCTATGAACTTGAAGTAATATAAACATAATGCTATGATCATATTCAAATATTATAAGCCCAGTATTATAAGAATCCCAATTCCTTCAATTATCTCATTAGTATTTTGTAGTTGTATTGATTGGATCAGAATACAGTGTCCACACTTACCATGTGGTTGATTTGTTTCTTATTTCTACTTTAGTCTTTGTTTTGTTTTTTCTCTTTTACCTAAATGGTGAAAGAAATATTTTTTGTTTCCAATAATAGAGTTCTGAAGAAATACTATTTGGTGTTTTATCTTGTGTAGAATTTTATTGGAATTATCAAGTCCTACTTTGGACATACTGAAACTAAAATATGTCAGGTGCTATAGTTTGTATTTACAGGGCATCAACTTGGCTGTGGTGATATAAGTCTGTAAGCACAGGATTTGGGAAGTTAATGTATGTCCAATTCAGGCTTCCTAGGTGCACTGTTTTTTCATAGGAAGACTATATATATATATATATATATATATATATATATATATATATATATATAGGCTCCAGATAAATTTAATGCGAGATTTAAAAAATATTTTCATTGAGATATGACTTATTGGACATTAGATTACAATGCCTAAAATCGTTTGATGAAAATAGTATACTAAGCACACAGCTTGCTCTGGTGGTTCAGCACCACAGAGCTTAGGTTCCAGTCCTGAGGCCTCCGGCAGGAGCTTTCAGATCTCAGCTTCGGGATCCAGAACAGCCTGGGCTACAACACCACATCTCCAGGTCCTGCAAGAGGCCAGAGGGGCACCCAGGAGGCCGGCTGGGAGGAGTCAGTGTGCTCTGGTGAGTCCAGCAGGCCCCAGGCAGGAGCCTTCAGGTGTCTGCTTCTGGATCTGAACAATCTGGGCCACAGCACTCGGTCTCCAGGAAGTGCAAGAGGCCTGGTGTGCACCTGGAGGCAGACTGGGAGCACACAGCTTGCTCCAGTGGGTCGGCACCACAGAGAGTAGGTTCCAATCCTGAGGCCTCTGGCAGGAGACTTCAGATCTTCGCTTCGGGATCCAGAACAGCCTGGGCTACAACACCACATCTCCAGGCTCTGCAAGAGGCCAGAGGGGCACCTTGGAGGCTGGCTGGGAGGAGTCAGTAAGCTCTGGTGAGTCCAACAGGCCCCTGCGGGAGCCTTCAGGTGTCTGCTTTGGGATCTGAACAGCCTGGGCCACAGCACCCTGTCTCCAGGGAGTGCAGGAAGTCAGCTGTGCACCAGAGGCCACCTGGGAAGAGGCAGCTTGCACTGGTGAGTCCAGCATTGAAAAGACTAACTAACACCAGTGAGAAGTAGATGGCAAAAGGCAAACGCAGGAACGTCACTAACAGAAATCAAGGCAATATGGCAGCATCTGAACCCAATTATCCTTTAAAAGCAGGTCCTGGATACACCATCACACCAGAAAAACAAGATTCGGATTTAAAATCACTGGTCATGATGCTGGTAGAGGAACACATGAAGGAAGAAATACTTAAAGAAATTCAGGAGAAAATGGATCAAAAGTTAGAAGCCCTTACAAGGGAAACACAAAAATCATTGAAAGAAATTCAGGAGAATACAAAAGCCAATAAGGAGGAAACGCAAAAAATCACTTAAAGGAATACAGGAGAACTTTGGTCAACAGGCTGAGGTCATGAAAGAGGAAACACAAAAATCTCTTAAAGAATTACAGGAAAGCACAAACAAGAAAGAGAAGGAGCTAAGCAAAACCATCCAGGATATAATATCAGAAGTAGAAACAACTAAGAAAACTCAATGGGAGATGACTTTGGAGATAGAAAACTTTGGGAAGAAATCAGGGGACATAGATGCAAATATCAACAACAGAATACAAGAGATAGAAGAAAGAAGCTCAGATGCTGAAGATACCATAGAAACTATGGACTCAACAGTTAAAGAAAATGCAAAATGCAAAAAGCTTGTAACCCAAAACATGCAGAAAATCTAGGACACAATAAGAAGACCAAACCTAAGGATTATAGGCATAGATGAGAGTGAAGATTTACAACTTAAAGGGCCAGCAAATATCTTCAATAAAATTATGGAAGAAAACTTCCCTAACCTAAAGAGAGAGATGCCCATGAATATACGAGAAGCCTACAGAACTCCAAACCTACTGGACCAGAACAGAAATACCTCCCGTCACATAATAATCAAAACCCCAAATGTACTAAACAAAGAAAGAATATTAAAGGCAGTAAGAGAAAAAGGCCAAATAACATATAAAGGAAGACCTATCAGAATCACAGCAGACTTTTCACCTGAGACTATGAAGGCTAGAAGATCCTGGGCTGATCTCATGCAGACTCTAAGAGAACACAAATGCCAGCCAAAACTACTATATCCAGCAAAACTCTCAATCACCGTAGATGGAGAAACTAAGATATTCCCTGACAAAACCATGTTTACCCAATATCTATCCACAAACCCAGCCCTACAAAGGATAATAGGAGGAAAACACCAATACAAGGAGGGAAACTTCACCCTGGAAAAAGCAAGATAGTAACCTTTCATCAAACCCAAAAGAAGTTAACCAATCAAATTTAAAAAATAACGTCAAAAATGACAGGAAGTAACAATCACTATTCCTTAATATCTCTTAACATCAATGGACTCAATGCCCTAATAAAAAGACATAGACTAACTGACTGGATACGTAAACAGGACCCTACATTTTGCTACTTACAGGAAACACACCTAAGGGTCAAAGACAAACACTACCTTAGAATAAAAGGCTGGAAGACAATTTTACAAGCAAATGAACTCAGGAAACAACCTGGAGTAGCCATTTTAATATCAGATAAAATTGACTTTCAACCCAAAGTCATCAAAGAGACTCTGAGGAACACTTCCTGCTGGTCAAAGGAAAAATACAACAAGAAGAACTCTCAACCCTGAACATCTATGCTCCAAATGCAAGGGCACCCTCATTCATAAAAGAAACTTTACTAAAGCACATTGCACGTAACACAATAATTGTGGGTGGCCTCAACACTGCACTTTCCTCAATGGACCAATCAGGAAAACAGAAACTGAACAGGGACACAGTGAAAGTAATTGAAGCTTTGGACCAATTAGATTTAACAGATATATAGAACATTCTATCCTAAAGCAAAAGAATATACCTTTTTTCTCAGTACCTCCTGGTACCTTCCCCAAAATCGACCATATACTTGGTCACAAGACAGAGCTCAACAAATATAAGAAGATCAAACTAATCCCATGCCTCCTATCAGATCACTATGGAGTAAAAGTGGTCTTCAACAGCAACAAAAACAACAGAAAACCCACATACACGTGGAAAGTGAAAAATATTCTACTCAATGATATCTTGGTCAAGGAAGAAATAAAGAAAGAAATTAAAGACTTTTTAGAACTTAATGAAAATGAAGACACAACATACCGAAATCTATGGGACACAATGAAAGCAGTGCTAAGAGGAAAACTCATAGCCCTGAGTGTCTCCAAAAAGAAAATGTAGAGAGCATACACTAACAGCTTAATGACACACCTGAAAGCCCTGGGACAAGAAGAAACTAATTCACCCAGGAGGAGTAGAAGACAGGAAATCATCAAACTCAGGGCTGAAATCAATCAAGTGGAAACAAAGAGAACCATACAAAGAATCAACAAAACCAGGAGCTGGTTCTTTGAGAAAATCAACAAGATAGATAAACCCTTAGCCAGACTGACCAAAGGGCACAGAGACAGTATACAGATTAACAAACTTAGAAATGAAAAGGGAGATATTACAACAGAAACTGAGGAAATTAAAAAAAAATCATTAGATCCTACTACAAAAGCCTATACTCAACACAACTGGAGAATCTGGAGGAAATGGACAGTTTCCTAGACAGATATTCGACACCAAAACTAAATCAGGTTCAAATAGATCATCTAAACAGTCCCAAAACACCTGAAGAAATAAAAAAGGGTCATAGAAAGTCTCCCAACCAAAAAAAGCACGGGACCAGATGGCTTCAGTGCAGAATTCTATCAGACCTTCATAGAAGACCTAACACCAATACTATTCAAACTATTACACAATATAGAAACAGAAGGAACTCTACTCAACTCGTTCTATGAAGCCACAATTATGCTGATACCAAAACCACACAAAGATCCAACAAAGAAAGAGAACTTCAGACCAATTTACCTTATGAGTATTGATTCAAAAATACTTAATAAAATTCTTGCCAACTGAATCCAAGAACACATCAAAACGATCATTTACAATGATCAAATTAGGCTTCATCCCAGAGTTGCAGGGATGGTTCAATATAAGGAAATCCATCAATGTTATCCACTACATAAACAAACTCAAAGAAAAAAACATATGATCATCTCATTAGATGCAGAAAAAGCATTTGACAAAATTCAGCATGCTAAAAATCTTGGAAAGAACAGGAATTCAAGGCACATACCTAAACATCCTTAAAGCAATATACAGCAAAATGGTAGCCAATATCAAACTAAATGGAGAGAAACTTGAAGCAATCCCACTAAAATCAGGGACTCGACAAGGCTGTCTCTCTTCATATCTTTTCTTTTTTTTCTTTTTTTAATTTTTTTATTCGATATAATTTATTTGCATTTCAAATGATTTCCCCTTTTCTAGACCCCCACTCCCCGGAAGTCCCATAAGCCCCCTTCTCTTCCCCTGTCCTCCCACCCACACCTTCCCACTTCCCCGTTCTGTTTTGCCGAATACTGCTTCACTGAGTCTTTCCAGAACCAGGGGCCACTCCTCCTTTCTTCTTGTACCTCATTTGATGTGTGGGTTATGTTTTGGGTATTCCAGTTTTCCAGGTTAATATCCACTTATTAGTGAGTGCATACCATGATTCACCTTTTGAGTCTGGGTTACCTCACTTAGTATGATGTTCTCTAGCTCCATCCATTTGCCTAAGAATTTCATGAATTCATTGTTTCTAGTGGCTGAATAGTACTCCATCGTGTAGATATACCACATTTTTTGCATCCACTCTTCTGTTGAGGGATACCTGGGTTCTTTCCAGCATCTGGCATTTATAAATAGGGCTGCTATGAATATAGTAGAGCATGTATCCTTATTACATGGTGGGGAAAACTCTGGGTATATGCCCAGGAGTGGTATAGAAGGATCTTCTGGAAGTGAGGTGCCCAGTTTTCGGAGGAACCGCCAGACTGATTTCCAGAGTGGTTGTACCAATTTGCAACCCCACCAGCAGTGGAGGAGTGTTCCTCTTTCTACACACCCTCTCCAACACCTGCTGTCTCCTGAATTTTTAATCTTAGCCATTCTGACTGGTGTAAGGTGAAATCTCAGGGTTGTTTTGATTTGCATTTCCCTAATGACTAATGAAGTTGAGCATTTTTTAAGATGCTTCTCCACCATCCGAAGTTCTTCAGGTGAGAATTCTTTGTTTAACACTGTACCCCATTTTTAATAGGGTTGTTCAGTTTTCTGGAGTCTAACTTCTTGAGTTCTTTATATATATTGGATATTAGCCCTCTATCTGATGTAGGATTGGTGAAGATCTTTTCCCAATTTGTTGGTTGCCGATTTGCCTCTTGATGGTGTCCTTTGCCTTACAGAACCTTTGTAATTTTATGAGGTCCCATTTGTCAATTCTTGATCTTAGAGCATACGCTATTGGTGTTCTATTCAGAAGCTTTCTCCCTGTACCGATGTCTTCAAGGGTCTTCCCCAGTTTCTTTTCTATTAGCTTCAGAGTGTCTGGCTTTATGTGGAGGTCCTTGATCCATTTGGATTTGAACTTAGTACAAGGAGACAAGGATGGATCAATTCGCATTCTTCTGCATGCTGACCTCCAGTTGAACCAGCACCATTTGTTGAAAAGGCTATCTTTTTTCCATTGGATGTTTTCAGCCTCTTTGTCGAGGATCAAGTGGCCATAGGTATGTGGGTTCATTTCTGGATTTTCAATCCTGTTCAATTGATCCTCCTGCCTGTCACTGTACCAATACCATGCAGTTTTTAACACTATTGCTCTGTAGTATTGCTTGAGGTCAGAGATACTGATTCCCCCAGAATTTCTTTTGTTGCTGAGAATAATTTTAGCTATCCTGGGTTTTTTGTTGTTCCTGATGAATTTGATAATTGCTCTTTCTAACTCTGTGAAGAATTGAGTTGGGATTTTGATGGGTATTGCATTGAATCTGTAGATTGCTTTTGGCAAAATGGCCATTTTAACTATATTGATTCTACCAATCCATGAGCATGGGAGGTTTTCCCATTTTTTGAGGTCTTCTTCCATTTCCTTCTTCAGAGTCTTGAAGTTCTTGTCATAAAGATCTTTCACATGTTTGGTAAGAGTCACCCCAAGGTACTTTATACTGTTTGTGGCTATTGTGAAGGGGGTCATTTCCCTAATTTCTTTCTCAGCCTGCTTATCCTTTGAGTATAGGAAGGCCACTGATTTGCTTGAGGTGATTTTATAACCTGCCACTTTGCTGAAGTTGTTTATCAGCTTTAGGAGCTCTCTAGTGGAGTTTTTTGGGTCATTTAGGTAGACTATCATGTCATCTGCAAATAACGATAGTTTGACTTCTTCCTTTCCGATTTGTATCTCTTTGACATCCTTATGTTGTCGAATTGCCTGAGCTAGTACCTCAAGTACAATATTGAAAAGATAAGGAGAAAGGGGGCAGCCTTGTCTGGTCCCTGATTTCAGTGGGATTGCTTCAAGTTTCTCTCCATTTAGTTTGATGCTGGCTACTGGTTTGCTGTATATTGCTTTTACTATGTTTAGGTATGGGCCTTGAATTCCTGTTCTCTCCAAGACTTTAAGCATTAAAGGATGCTGAATTTTGTCAAATGCTTTTTCATCATCCAATGAAATGACCATGTGATTTTTTCTTTGTGTTTGTTTATGTAGTGGATTGCATTGACGGTTTTCCATATATTGAACCAACCCTGCATTCCCGGGATAAAGCCTACTTGATCATGGTGGATGAGCGTTTTGATGTGTTCTTGGATTCGGTTGGCAAGAATTTTAATGAGTATTTTTGCATCGATGTTCATAAGGGAAATTGGTCTGAAGTTCTCTTTCTTTGTTGGATCTTTGTGTGGTTTTGGTATCAGCGTAATTGTGGCTTCATAGAACCAGTTGAGTAGTGTTCCTTCTGTTTCTATTTTATGGAATAATTTGAAGAGTATTGCTGTTAACTCTTCTTTGAAGGTCTGATAGAATTCTGCACTGAAACCATCTGGTCCTGTGCTTTTTTTGGTTGGAAGACTTTCTATGACTCCTTCTATTTCTTTAGGCATTATGGGACTGTTTAGATGGTCTAGTTGGTCCTGATTTAATTTTGGTATTTGGTATCTGTCAAGGAAATTGTCCATTTCCTCCAGATTCTCCAGTTGTGTTGAGTACAGGCTCTTGTAGTAGGATCTGATGATTTTTTGGATTTCCTCAGTTTCTGTTGTTATAACTCCCTTTTCATTTCTAAGTTTGTTAATTTGGATACTTTCTCTGTGCCCTTTGGTCAGTCTGGCTAAGGGTTTATCGATCTTGTTGATTTTCTCAAAGAACCAGCTCCTGGTTTTGTTGATTTTTTGTATGATTCTCTTTGTTTCTACTTGATTGATTTTGGCCCTGAGTTTGATGATTTCCTGCCTTCTACTCCTCCTGGGTGAAATAGCTTCTTTTTGTTCCAGGGCTTTCAGGTGTGTCATTAAGCTGGTAATGTATGCTCTCTCGATTTTCTTTTTGGAGGCACTCAAGACTATGAGTTTTCCTCTTAGCACTGCTTTCATTGTGTCCCATAGATTTGGGTATGTTGTGTTTTCATTTTCATTGTTTTCTAAAAAGTCTTTAATTTCTTTCTTTATTTCTTCCTTGACCAAGGTATCATTGAGTAGAATATTGTTCAGTTTCCACGTGTATGTGGGTTTTCTGTTGTTTTTGTTGCTATTGAAGACCACTTTTACTCCATAGTGATCTGATAGGAGGCATGGGATTAGTTCGATCTTCTTCTATTTGCTGAGCTCTGTCTTGTGACCAATTATACGGTCGATTTTGGAGAAGGTACCATGAGGTGCTGAGAAAAAGGTATATTCTTTTGTTTTAGGATAGAATGTTCTATATATATCTGTTAAATCTAATTGGTCCAAAGCTTCAATTAGTTTTATTGTGTCCCTGTTTAGTTTCTGTTTTCCTGATCGGTCCATTGAAGAAAGTGCAGTGTTGAAGTCACCCACAATTATTGTGTTAGTGCAATGTGTGCTTTGAGGTTTAATAAAGTTTCTTTTACGAAAGAGGGTGCCCTTGCCTTTGGAGCATAGATGTTCAGGATTGAGAGTTCTTGTTGTATTTTTCCTTTGACCAGCAAGAAGTGTCCCTCAGAGTCTCTTTTAATGACTTTGGGTTGAAAGTCAATTTTATCTGATATTAAAATGGCTACTCCAGCTTGTTTCCTGAGACCATTTGTTTATAAAATTGTCTTCCAGCCTTTTACTCTAAGGTAGTGTTTGTCTTTGACCCTTAGGTGTATTTCCTGTAAGCAGCAAAATGTAGGGTCCTGTTTACATATCCAGTCAGTTAGTCTGTGTCTTTTTATTGGGGCATTAAGTCCATTGATGTTAAGAGATATTAAGGGGAAAAGATCTTCACCAATCCTACATCAGATAGAGGGCTAATATCCAATATATATAAAGAACTCAAGAAGTTAGATTCCAGAAAACCAAGCAACCCTATTAAAAAATGGGGTACAGAGTTAAACAAAGAATTCTCACCTGAAGAACTTCGGATGGCGGAGAAGCATCTTAAAAAATGCTCAACATCATTAGTCATTAAGGAAATGCAAATCAAAACAACCCTGAGATTTCACCTTACACCAGTCAGAATGGCTAAGATTAAAAATTCAGGAGATAGCAGGTGTTGGAGAGGGTATGTAGAAAGAGGAACACTCCTCCACTGCTGGTGGGGTTGCAAATTGGTACAACCACTCTGGAAATCAGTCTGGCAGTTCCTCCGAAAACTGGGCACCTCACTTCCAGAAGATCCTGCTATACCACTCCTGGGCATATACCCAGAGGATTCCCCACCATGTAATAAGGATACATGCTCTACTATGTTCATAGCAGCCCTATTTTTAATTGCCAGGTGTTGGAAAGAACCCAGGTATCCCTCAACAGAAGAGTGGATGCAAAAAATGTGGTATATCTACACAATGGAGTACTATTCAGCCATTAGAAACAACGAATTCATGAAATTCTTAGGTAAATGGATGGAGCTAGAGAACATCATACTAAGTGAGGTAACCCAGACTCAAAAGATGAATCATGGTATGCACTCACTAATAAGTGAATATTAACCTAGAAACCTAGATTACCCAAAACATAATCCACCCATCAAATGATACAAGAAGAAAGGAAGAGTGGCCCCTTGTTCTGGAAAGACTCAATGAAGCAGTATTCAGCAAAACCAGAACGGGGAAGTGGGAAGGGGTGGGTGGGAGGACAGGGGGAGATAAGGGGGCTTACGGGACTCTTTGGGAGTGGGGAAATCATTTGAAATGTAAATAATAAATATATCGAATAAAAAAAAAGAAAAAGAAAAAAAAGAGGTATTAAGGAATAGTGATTGTTACTTCCTATGATTTTTGACGTTATTTTTTAAATTTGATTGCTTAACTTCTTTTGTGTTTGATGAAAGGTTACTATCATGCTTTTTCCAAGGTGAAGTTTCCCTCCTTGTATTGGTGTTTTCCTCCTATTATCCTTTGTAGGGCTGGGTTTGTGGATAGATACTGGGTAAACTTGGTTTTGTCATGAAATATCTTAGTTTCTCCATCTAAGGTGATTGAGAATTTTGCTGGATATAGTAGTTTTGGTTGGCATTTGTGTTCTCTTAGAGTCTGCATGAGATCTGCCCAGGACCTTCTAGCCTTCATAGTCTCAGGTGAATAGTCGGGTGTGATTCTGATAGGTCTTCCTTTATATGTTACTTGGCCTTTTTCTCTTACTGCCTTTAATATTCTTTCTTTGTTTAGAACATTTGGTGTTTTGATTATTATGTGACGGGAGGTATTTCTGTTCTGGTCCAGTCTGTTTGGAGTTCTGTAGGCTTCTTGTATATTCATGGGCATCTCTCTCTTTAGGTTAGGGAAGTTTTCTTCCATAAATTTATTGAAGATATTTGCTGGCACTTTAAATTGTAAATCTTCACTCTCATCTATGCCTATAATCCTTAGGTTTGGTCTTCTCATTGTGTCCTTGATTTCCTGGATATTTTGGGTTACAAGCTTTTTGCATTTTGCATTTTCTTTAACTGTTGAGTCCATGGTTTCTATGGAATCTTCAGCATCTGAGATTCTTTCTTCTATCTCTTGTATTCTGTTGTTGATATTTGCATCTCTCTCCCCTGATTTCTTCCCAAGGCTTTCTATCTCCAAAATTGTCTCCCTTTGAGTTTTCTTAGTTGTTTCTTCTTCTGATTTTAGATCCTGGATGGTTTTGCTTAGCTCCTTCACTTGCTTGTTTGTGCTTTCCTGTAATTCTTTAAGAGATTTTTGTGTTTCCTCTTTCATGACCTCAGCCTGTTGACCAAAGTTCTCCTGTATTTCTTTAAGTGTTTTTTTGTGTTTCCTCATTGTTGGCTTTTGTATTCTCCTGGATTTCTTTCAATGATTTTTGCGTTTCCCTTGCAAGGGCTTCTAACTTTTGATCCATTTTCTCCTGAATTTCTTTAAGTATGTCCTTCATGTGTTCCTGTACCAGCATCATGACCAGTGATTTTAAATCCAAATCTTGTTTTACTGGTGTGATGGGGTATCCAGGACATGTTGGTAGAGGAGAATTGGGTTCAGATGTTGCCATATTGCCTTGATTTCTGTTAGTGACGTTCCTGCATTTGCCTTTTGCCATCTAGTTCTCACTGGTGTTAGTTGGTCTTGTCAGTGCTGGACTCACCAGTGCAAGCTGCCCCTTCCCAGTTGGCCTCTGGTGCACACCTTACCTCCTGCACTGCCTGTAGACAGGGTGCTGCTGCCCAGGCTGTTCAGATCCCGAAGCAGGCACCCAGAGGCTCCCGCTGGGTCCTGCTGGATTCACCGGAGCACACCGACTTCTCCCCGTTGGCCACCCGGAAGCCCCTCTAGCCTGTTGCAGGACCTGGAGATGTGGTGCTACCACCCAGGCTGATCTGGATCCAGAAGCGGAGAGAGTTGAGCTGAGGGCTCCTGCCTGAGGCCTTGCCCCAGATTGTGTCTGTGGACCAGATGGAGCCCGTGTGCACCCCCAGAGAGTGCTGAAGGTGTATGCTGCCGGGACCTCCCCTGAGTTCTGATCACTCAGCTGGGCAGCCGATCCCCCAACCGGGCTGGTGCACACAAGGTTAGCCTGGCCGCCCAGGCCCTGAGTCCAGGCAAAAGCCTGGGAGGCCAAGGTCAGAGCAAAGTTCCCCTAGGGCTATGACTGTTAATTGGGTCTGCCTGGTGACCAGGATGGTGGGCATGCGTGCTCGTGCTCCCCAAAAGCGCCAGGAGAGTCTGCTGTGCTAACAACCTCCTGGGCGGGTTGACACACAGATGGCCCACCAAGCCGCCCAGTTCGTGGGGTCAGTCCTGGGCCTTTTGGGGTCTAGACCCCCGCTTGGTTAGCCTCAGGCTATGCCTGTTACAGCTCTGCCCACCAGAGCTCTCTGTCGTCCTGTGGGCAAAATGGCGGCGCGCACGCAGGCCAGGGCAAAAAACCTCCTGGCTGGGTTGGCACCCCGATGGCCCCCCGAACAGCCCAGGGCCTGGGTGCAGGCCAATGCCTGTCGGGCTCAGACCCCCGCAGTGTTGACCTCGGATTATGTTTGTGTACCTCAGTCTGTCTGATCTCTCAGGAGTCCAAAACCAAGATGGAGGTGAGCCTCTCCTGACGGGCGGGAGGCCGAGTTCTGAAGTGGCTTCCGTGCAGCGAAAGGCACCGCAAAACCGCAGCTGCTTGCAGCCTGGCTGGTCAGAAAAGGTCAGTGGTCGTGGGCGCAGGGCCTAACTGGACCCTGTGTCACCTTGGTTCCACTGCTGATGGCCCTTCAGCTGGACCAGCCACTGCTGCACTGCCGCTGCCGCCGCAGCCCCACCCGGTCTTTTCTTCATATCTTTTCAATATAGTACTTGAAGTTCTAGCTAGAGCAATTAGACAACATCAGGAGGTCAAGGGGATACAAATCGGAAAGTAAGAAGTCAAATTATCACTATTTGCAGATGACATGATAGTCTTCTTAAGTGACCCGAAAACTTCCACCAGATAACTCCAACAGCTGATAAACAACTTCAGCAAAGTGGTTGGTTATAAAATCAACTCAAGCAAATCAGTTGCCTTCCTATATTCAAAGGATAAGCAAGCTGAGAAAGAAGTTAGGGAAATGACACCCTTCACAATAGCCACAAACAATATAAAGTATCTTGGTGTGACTCTAACCAGACAAGTGAAAGATCTATATGACAAGAACTTCAAGTCTCTGAAGAAGGAAATCGAAGAAGACCTCAGAAAATGGAAAAGTCTGCCATACTTGTGGATCGGCAGGATTAATATAGTTAAAATGGCCATCTTGCCAAAAGCGATCTACAGATTCAACACAGCCCCATCAAAATCCCAACTCCGTTCTTCACAGAGTTAGAAAAAGCAATTCTCCAATTCATCTGGAATAACAAAAAACCCAGGATACCTAAAACTATTCTCAGCAACAAAAGAAATTCTGGGTGAATCAGTATCCCTGACTTCAAGCAATTCTACAGAGCAATAGTGTTAAAAACTGCATGGTATTGGCACAGTGACAGACAAGTGGACCAATGGAATAGATTTGAAGATCCAGAAATGAATCCGCACACCTATGATCACTTGATATTCGACAAAGTAGCCCAAAACATCCAGTGGAAAAAAGATAGCCTTTTCAATAAATGGTGCTGGTTCAATTGGAGGTCAGCATGCAGAAGAATGCGAATTAATCCATTCTTATCTCAATGTACTAAACTTCACTCCAAGTGGATCAAGGACCTCCATGTAAAACCAGACACACTGAAATTAATAGAAAAGAAACTGGGGAAGACCCTTGAGGACATGGGCACAGGGGAAAATTTCCTGAACAGATCACCAATAGCTTATGCTCTAAGATCAAGAATTGACAAATGGGACCTCATAAAATTACAAAGTTTCTGTAAGGCAAAGGACAGTGTTAAAAGGACAAAATGGCAACCATCAAATTGGGAAAGCATATTCACCAACACTACATCTGATAGAGGGCTAATATCCAATATATACAAAGAACTCAAGAAGTTAGACCCCAGGGAACCAAATAACCCTATTAAAAAATGGGGTACAGATCTAAACAAAGAATTTTCAATTGAAGAAATTCGGATGGCCGAGAGGCACCTTAAGAAGTGCTCTGATAGGAGGCATGGGATTAGTTCGAGCTTCTTATATTTGTTGAGGTCTGTCTTGTGACCAATTATATGGTCGATTTTGGAGAGGTACCATGAGGTGCTGAGAAAAAGGTATATTTTTTTGCTTTAGGATAGAATGTTCTATATATATATATATATATATATATATATATATATATATATATATATATATATATCTGTTAAATCTAATTGGTCCAAAGCTTCAATTAATTTCGTTATGTCCCTGTTTAGTTTCTGTTTTCCTGATCGGTCCATTGAGGAAAGTGCAGTGTTGAAGTCACCCACAATTATTCTGTTAGGTGCAATGTGTGCTTTGAGCTTTAATAAAGTTTCTTTTATGAATGAGGGCGCCCTTGCATTTGGATCCTAGATGTTCAGGATTGAGAGTTCTCCTTGTTGTATTTTTCCTTTGACCAGCAAGAAGTGTCCCTCAGTCTCTTTTGATGACTTTGGGTTGAAAGTCAATTTTATCTGATATTAGAATGGCTACTCCAGCTTGTTTCCTGAGACCATTTGTTTGTAAAATTGTCTTCCAGCCTATGAAGTAAAAGTGGTCTTCAATAGCAACAAACACAACAGAAAACCCACATACACGTGGAAATTGAACAATATTCTACTCAATGATACCTTGGTCAAGGAAGAAATAAAGAAAGAAATTAAAGACTTTTTAGAACACAATGAAAATGAAGACACAACATACCCAAATCTATGGGACACAATGAAAGCAGTGCTAAGAGGAAAACTCATAGCCCTGAGTGCCTCCAAAAAGAAAATGGAGAATGCATACATTACCAGCTTAATGACACACCTGAAAGCCCTGGAACAAAAAGAAGCTATTTCACCCAGGAGGAATAGATGGCAGGAAATCATCAAACTCAGGGCTGAAATCAATCAAGTAGAAACAAAGAGAACGATACAAAGAATCAACAAAACTAGGAGCTGGTTTTTCGAGAAAATCAACAAGATAGATAAACCCTTAGCCAGACTGACCAAAGGGCACAGAGAAAGTATCCAAATTAACAAACTTAGAAATGAAAAGGAAGATATAACAACGGAAACTGAGGAAATCCAAGAAATCATCAGATCCTACTACAAGAGCCTGTACTCAACACAACTGGAGAATCTGGAGGAAATGGACAATTTCCTTGACAGATATCAAATACCAAAATTAAATCAGGACCAACTAGACCATCTAAACAGTCCCATAATGCCTAAAGAAATAGAAGGAGGCATAGAAAGTCTTCCAACCAAAAAAAGCACAGGACCAGATAGTTTCAGTGCAGAATTCTATCAGACCTTCAAAGAAGAGTTAACACCAATACTCTTCAAATTATTCCACAAAATAGAAACAGAAGGAATACTACCCATTTCCTTCTATTAAGCCACAATTACGCTGATACCAAAACCACACAAAGATCCAACAAAGAAAGAGAACTTCAGACCAATTTCCCTTATGAACATCGATGCAAAAATACTCAATAAAATTCTTGACACCCGAATCCAAGAACACATCAAAACGATCATCCACCATGATCAAGTAGGCTTTATCCCGGGAATGCAGGGTTGATTCAATATACGGAAATCCAACAATGCAATCCACTACATAAACAAACTCAAAGAAAAAAACCACATGGTCATTTCATTGGATGCTGAAAAAGCATTTGACAAAATTCAGCATACTTTCATGCTTAAAGTCTTGGAAAGAACAGGAATTCAAGGCCCATACCTAAACATAGTAAAAGCAATATACAGCAAACCGGTAGCCAGCATCAAACTAAATGGAGAGAAACTTGAAGCAATCCCCCTAAAATCAGGGACTAGACAGGGCTGCCCCCTTTCTCCTTATCTTTTCAATATTGTACTTGAGGTACTAGCTCAGGCAATTCGAAAACATAAGGAGGTCAAAGGGATACAAATTGGAAAGGAAGAAGTCAAACTATCATTATTTGCAGATGACATGATAGTCTACCTAAGTGACCCAAAAAAACTCCACTAGAGAACTCCTACAGCTGATAACTTCAGCAAAGTGGCAGGTTGTAAAATCAACTCAAGCAAATCAGTGGCCTTCCTATACTCAAAGGATAAGCAGGCTGAGAAAGAAATTAGGGAAATGACCCCCTTCACAATAGCCACAAATAATATAAAGTATCTTGGGGTGACTCTTACCAAACATGTGAAAGATCTGTATGACAAGAACTTCAAGACTCTGAAGAAGGAAATGGAAGAAGACCTCAAAAAATGGGAAAACCTCCCATGCTCATGGATCGATAGAATCAATATAGTTAAAATGGCCATTTTGCCAAAAGTAATCTACAGATTCAATGCAATACCCATCAAAATCCCAACTCAATTCTTCACAGAGTTAGAAAGAGCAATTATCAAATTCATCTGGAATAACAAAAAACCCAGGATAGCTAAAAATATTCTCAGCAACAAAAGAAATTCTGGGGGAATCATTATCCCTGACCTCTAGCAATACTACAGAGAAATAGTGTTAAAAACTGCATGGTATTGGCACAGTGACAGGCAGGAGGATCAATGGAACAGGATTGAAGATTCAGAAATGAACCCACACACCTATGGCCACTTGATCCTTGACAAAGAGGCTGAAAACATCCAGTGGAAAAAAGATAGCCTTTTCAACAAATGGTGCTGGTTCAACTGGAGGTCAGCATGCAGAAGAATGCAAATTGATCCATTCTTGTCTCCTTGTACCATGCTCAAATCCAAATGGATCAAGGACCTCCACATAAAGCCAGACACTCTGAAGTTAATAGAAAAGAAACTTGGGAAGACCCTTGAGGACATCGGTACAGGGAGAAAGTTTCTGAACAGAACACCAATAGCGTAGGCTCTAAGAGCTAGAATTGACAAATGGGACCTCATAAAATTACAAAGTTTCTGTAAGGCAAAGGACACCATCAAGAGGACAAATCGGCAACCAACAAATTGGGAAAAGATCTTCACCAATCCTACATCAGATAGAGGGCTAATATCCAATATATATAAAGAACTCAAGAAGTTAGACTCCAGAAAACCAAACAATCCTATCACAAAATGGGGTACAGAGTTAAACAAAGAATTCTCACCTGAAGAACTTCGGATGGAGGAGAAGCATCCTAAAAAATGCTCAACTTCATTAGTCATTAGGGAAATGCAAATCAAAACAACCCTGAGATTTCACCTTACACCAGACAGAATGGCTAAGATTAAAAATTCCGGAGATAGCAGGTGTTGGAAAGGGTGTGAAGAAAGAGCAACACTCCTCCACTGCTGGTGGCGTTGCAAATTGATACAACCACTCTGGAAATCAGTCTGGCGGTTCCTCAGAACACTGGGCACCTCACTTCCAGAAGATCCTGCTATACCACTCCTGAGCATATACCCAGAGGATTCCCCACCATGTAATAAGGATACATGCTCTACTATGTTCATAGCAGCCCTATTTATAATTGCCAGATGCTGGAAAGAACCCAGGTATCCCTCAACAGAAGAGTGGATGCAAAAAATGTG
Organism: Apodemus sylvaticus; assembly: GCF_947179515.1. Classification (NCBI taxonomy): domain Eukaryota; kingdom Metazoa; phylum Chordata; class Mammalia; order Rodentia; family Muridae; genus Apodemus; species Apodemus sylvaticus. The sequence continues at coordinate 57,634,786 of NC_067495.1, read as the reverse complement.
ATATATCTACACAATGGAGTACTATTCAGCCATTAGAAACAATGAATTCATGAAATTCTTAGGCAAATGGATGGACCCAGAGAACATCATACTAAGTGAGGTAACCCAGACTCAAAAGATGAATCATGGTATGCACTCACTAATAAGTGGATATTAACCTAGAAACCTGGATTACCCAAAACATAATCTACACATCAAATGAGGTACAAGAAGAAAGGAAGAGTGGCCCCTTGTTCTGGAAAGACTCAGTGAAGCAGTATTCAGCAAAACCAGAACGGGGAAGTGGGAAAGGGTGGGTGGGAGGACAGGGCTTGGGAAGGGGGCTTACGGGACTTTTTGGGAGTGGGGGGGGGCTAGGAAAGGGTAAATCATTTGAAATGTAAATAAAAATATACCGAATAAAAAAAATTAAAAAAAAAAAGAAGTGCTCAACCTCCTTAGTCATTAGCGAAATGCAAAACAATGCAACCCTGAGATTTCACCTTACACCAGTCAGAATAGCTAAGGTCAAAAACTCAGGAGACAGCAGGTGTTGGCCAGGATGTGGAGAAAGAGGAACACTCCTCCACTGCTGGTGGTGCTGTAAGATGGTACAACCACTTTGGAAATCAGTCTGGCGCTTCCCTAGAAAACTGGACATGACACTTCCGGAGGACCCTGCTATACCTCTCCTGGGCATATACCCAAAGGTTTCCCCGTCATGCAATAAAGACACATGCTCCACTATGTTCATAGCAGTCTTATTTATAATATCCAGAAGCTGGAAAGAACCCAGATGTCCCTCAAAGGAGGAATGGATTCATAAAATGTGGTATATTTACACAATGGAATACTACTCAGCAATTAAAAACAATGAATTCACAAAATTTTTAGGCAAATGATTTGATCTGGAAAATATCATCCTAAGTGAGGTAACCCAATAACAAAAGAATACACATGGAATTCAATCTCTGATAAGTGGATATTAATTAGCCCAGAAGCCCTGAATACCCAAGGCACAAATTGCATAATAAATGACTCCCATGAAGAAGTATGGATAGGGTCCTGATCCTGGAAAGGATTGATTTAGCATTGGAGGGGAATATAAGGACAGAGAAAAAGGAGGGAGGTGATTGGAGAATGGATGGAGAGAAGAAGGTTTATGGGACATATGGGGAGGTGGGATCTGGGAAAGGGGAAATCATTTGGAATGTAAACAAAGAATATAGAAAATAAAAATGTTAAAAGAAAGTATTTTTAAAAAAGAAAGAAAATAGTATACTAACCACAGCATACAATTCCATTATACTCCTTTGTAGTTCCCTTATTACCATCCCATTCTCAGAGAATTAAGATATAATTTTACTGTGTATAGTTACAATGTTTAATATTACCTTTTAATTTGTGAGTTATGAAGTCATAACTAGCTATGCCACTTTACATAGATACCCATTTTGTTTTAAGGCTACTGTAATGAATATCTACAGTCTAATTTCTATAAAATTTGACTATATATGATACAACTTAAATTATAGTCCTCTTAATGTGCATTATATGTCAAGATTTACTCATCCTATATAGCTATAACTTTGTAACCTTAACTTACCTTTGTAGGTAACCTTTGACCTTTTTCTATTTATTTATTTATTTATTTATTTATTTATTTATTTACTTGTTTGTTTATTGCTTTGCATACTAATCATGCCCCCATCCCTCCTGCCCTCCCAGGCCTACCTTTATAAATCCCTTCCCCAGTAACCCCTCCCCTTCTCTTCATAGAAGGAAAATCACCCAATAACCCTCTCCCCCCGCCTTTTGTACCAGCCCACACTAGGACATCCAGTCATAGTAGGCCTAAATGTATCTTCTCCCACTGGAGACCAACTTAGGACCAGTTAGGGGAAAGGGGATCAAATGGCAGACCTTAGAGTCAGAGACTGTCTCTGCTCCAATAATTAGGGGACCCAAAAGTCTGAGCTGTACATCTGCTACCAATGTGTAGGGGTCCTATGTCCAAACCCTGTATGCTCTTTAATTTGTGGTTAAATCTCTGTGAGCCTCCATGGGCCCATGTTAGTTGACTCTGTATGTCTTCTTATGGTGTCCTTGACCCCTCCAGGTAACTCTATTCTAACCCCCATTCTTCCACAAGACTCCCTAAGCTCCTCCTGATGTTTCACTGTGGGTATCTGCATCTTTTTCCATTAGCTGCTGGATAAGCTTTCAGGAGAATGGTATGCTAGATTTCTGTCTCCAAGCATAGCAGAGTATCATTAACAATGCCAAGGGTTGGCTCTTTCTCATAAAATGGGTCTTAATTTGAAGCAGTCATTCGTTGACTATTCCTTCAGTCTTTGCTCCATCTTTATCCCTGAGCATCTTGTAGGCAGGACAAATTTTGTGTTGACGGTTTTGTGGATGGGTTGTTGTCCTCTTCCATCCACTGGAAGTCCCACCTGGCTACAGGAGGAATCTACTTCATCTCTATATCATTCTCTGGTAGGATTCTCAACTACAGCCACCCTATAGACTCCCAGTAACCTCTCCTGTCTCAGCCCTATAGCTAGTCCCAGAGATGCCCCCCACTGATTTCTGCTCTCACTCCCAGCCCTTTCCTGATCCCCTCTTCCCACACCCAATTGCCATTCTCATTCCCCTGCAGAACCCCCTTTCCCATCCATTGCCCTCTCTCCCTCTACCTCCAATGATTATTTTGTTTCCCTTTCTGAGGAAGATCCACATATGGACTCTCTTGGGTCTTCCTTTTTACAGTTTCTTTTGGTCTGTGAATTGTAGCATAATTATCCTGCACTTTGTGGCTAATGTTGACTTATAAGTGAGTACATACCACAAGTGTCTTACTTAGTCTCAGTTACCTCACTCAGAATGAGTTTTTCCAATTCCATCCATTTCTTGCAAAATTCATGATATTTTTAATATCAGACTAGTATTTCATTATGTAGATATGCCACAGTTTCTTTATACATTCTTCAGTTGAGGAACATCTAGGTTATTTCCAGTTTCTGACTATCACAAATACAGTTTCTATGAACATATTTGAACAATTGTCCTTGTAGCATAGTGTAGTATATTTTGGGAATATGCCCAGAAGAGGTATAGCTGGGTGCTGTGGTAGAATTATTCCAAATTTTGTGAGAGACTGCCAAATTATTTTTCAAAGAGTTGCTGGACAGTTTTATTTTTCTGCTTTCTTTTCTTTTTCTTCCTTTAGGACTCTTGCAAATATGCTTATGGAGCTAAAATAAATAATGTCCATGGAATAAATTAAAGTATTCTAAAGACTCTAATACATATTTAGTTTAACCAAGATCACGTCTGCATAAGGCCCCATGAGTAGGGTAAGATTTCTATTGATTTCTTCTTCAGTGTTTGTTAGATTTGTGTGTGTGTGTGTGTGTGTGTGTGTGTGTGTACATGCATGCATGAAAGAGAGGTGGAGAACATGAAATTAGAAAGGGGATATAGAATGAATGGTCTTGCATGAGTTGGAGGAGAAAATTAGGAATTGACTTGATAAAATGGCATGTATTCTGCAAGAAGGAAAATAAATTAAATAAAATAAGGAAAAATAAATAAAATCAGTTATGATGGTTTTAAATATGATAAGGAGAGCAAAATATTTGTATGAAAATTTCCAAGTTAGTTTCACAGATATTGTATAATTTGTTTTTCTTAAAGTAATCATGTGGTCGTAAGTGTTCACAGATGAGATAACTGAAGTCTCTATTTGATCAACATCACAAAGAATATTAATGGCTGAATCGTATTCATGTTGGTGGCTCTGGAATCCTATAGTATATTGCAGGGCCCAAATTATAGAATTTGTTGAATGTCTATCCAGAGTTTGCATGTGATTCAATGAACATTTTGACCAATTTGGGACTGGAGAAAAATGTTAGAATGGATGTAAATAAAAATGTGTTTTTTTGAACGGTAATCTGGGGTAAAATGTATTGAGGGTAAGGAAGCTATGGATTGTGGGTATGGGAAATAGAATACAAAAGGGAATATTGTGTTTAGACAAGCTGAAGGCCTGATCTTAGTCAGTCATGGTGAAGAACCTACTTTATGCTGTTGATATCTTTATGTCAATATTCATTTTCCATTCTCTTGTTTGCCTTATATTACAGCATGATTGAATAACACCTTGCATCAGAATAAGATGTAGGCCTGGGAACATTGAAAAAAGAAATAAAAAATGAACACAAGAGCCTGGGAAACAAAATATCACACTAAGCTTCATTTTTGAAAAAAAAAATCTATTGATGTAGAAATGTTAATGTGATAGACACAGTGTACCCTGTGCCAGCTGCCACTGTTTGTATAAGTATTGTTGTGGTCATTTTCCCATTAATGGGAAAGAAATAATGACAGCATAAGAATACATATTGGTTTGGGAATTAATTTATTCTGAGAGGGGATACATATTCAGTGCTTCCACAGATGTAAACATGCATTAACCTGCATAATATAAAGAATCAGAATGAACAAATTGCTATTGTGAAAGAACAGCTATTCAGACACAGCGAAATAACAATTTTGTTATGGCATAATTAAAGTAAAAATGTTCTTTTCACAGCTTAGCACAGATCTAGACTATACGGCACTACCAAATAGTTTTCCTTTCTCTGATTTCTGTTTCGTCATATTTCCCTACAATAGGGTGATGTACAGCCTCAGATACCTTTCCCAGGAGAATAATATAATAGTAAAATTATCAGAATGCTTAACAGCAAAAAATGACATAAATATTTTTGCTAGTAGATAGAGGTATTCTCTGAGATTTCTTTGAAATATTTTATTTTACTTTAATCCCCTATATATTTACTTTATAGACTAAAAGATATAGTTATAAACAATGTAAATGCCTCCTTTCTGTCTCCTCTGACTACAGAAATGTTTATTAAATTTGATAAATGTATGCATCTTGGTGACAGGCAAGTGGACCAATGGAATAGAATTGAAGACCCTGCAATGCATCCACACACCTATGGCCACTTGACCTTCGACAAAGGAGCTAAAAACATCCAGTGGAAAAAAGATATCCTTTTCAAGAAATGGTGCTGGTTCAACTGGAAGTCAGCATGGAGAAGAATGCAAATTGATCCATTCTTATATCCTTGTACTCAGCTCAACTCCAAGTGGATGAAGGACCTCCACATAAAACCAGACACACTGAAACTAATAGAAAAGAAACTGGGGAAGACCCTTGAGGACATGGGCACAGGGGAAAAGTTCTTGAATAGAATAGCAATAGCTTATGCTCTAAGATCAAGAATTAACAAATGGAACCTCATAAAATTACAAAGTTTCTGTAAGGCAAAGGACACAGTCAAAAGGACAAAATGTCACCCAACAAATTGGGAAAAGATCTTCACCAACCCTACATCCGATAGAGGGCTAATATCCAATATATACAAAGAACTCAAGAAGTTAGACCCCAAGGAACCAAATAACCCTATTAAAAATGGGGCACAGAGCTAAACAAAGAATTTTCGCCTGAAGAATTTCGGATGGCTGAGAAGCACCTTAAGAAATGCTCAAAGAACCAGCTCCTGGAACCTTTGTATGGTTCTCTTTGTTTCTACTTGATTGATTTCAGCCCTGAGTTTGATGATTTCCTGTCTTCTTCTACTGGGTGAATTAGGTTCTTTTTGTTCCAGAGCTTTCACTTGTGCCATTAAGTTGCTAGTGTATGCTCTCTCCCGTTTCTTTTTGGGGGCACTCAGGGCTATGAGTTTTTCTCTTAGCACTGCTTTCATTGTGTGCCAAAGACTTGGGTATGTTGTGCCTTCATTTTCATTAAATTCTAAAAAGTCTCTGATTTCTTTCTTTATTTCTTCTTTGGCCAGATAATGCAGTCTTCTGAAATCTTTGTACCAACTCTGTATCACCTGAGAGCTTGTTGAATGCAGACCCCAGGCCCACGCCAGTCCTGCTTAATCAGAACCTAAACTTAAACATGTTGTGGTGGGAGAAGCCCCAGGAAGTTCCAAAATGCTCCCGAGGAAAGCCAGCCTGCAGACAGACTCAGGGCTGTATTCCCATGTAGGCATGTCTAGACACTGAATCTACATATGCACCTCAGACTTTCTTATCTAGACTTTCTTATCTTATATCTAGACCATATGTTTAGACATATCTAAGGAGATATGGTCACTCTGACAGTCCAGTGCCAGGTTTGCCAGGTTTTCCTCTGTTAAAAAGAAAATGAACTATTTCTAGAAGTAGTTAAACCTGTAAGTCTTTGATTATAAAAGGAACCTGTGCCCTTAAAAAATAGATCTATCATCAAATAGGGCAAATGTTAACATGTGTTAAATTTTTATAATGGGTACATGGATATCTGTTACATTATTTTCTACATGCTTGACATTTTGATATGAAAGCATAAAAAATATAAGGTAAAAGTAATGGATATCCAATTAAGATAAGAAAAACTGCAGACAATAAAATTGCTTGTAATTCCCCCCCCAAAAGAAATGCTCAGCATCATTAGTTATTAGGGAAATGAAAATCAAAACAACCCTGAGATTTCACCTCACACCAGTCATAATGGCTAAGGTTAAAAACTCAGGAGAAAGCAGGTGTTGGCAAAGATGTAGGGAAAGAGGAACACTGTTCCACTACTGGTGGGATTGTAAGATGGAAAATCACTATGGAAATCAGTCTGTCAGTTCCTCAGAAAACTGGGCATGACACTTCTGGAGGACCCGGCTATACCACTCCTGGGCATATACCCAGAGGATTCCCCTGCATGCAATAAGGACACATGCTCCACTATGTTCATTGCAGCCTTATTTATAATAGCCAGAAGCTGGAAAGAACCTAGATTTCCCTCAATGGAAGAATGGATACAGAAAATATGGTATAATTACACAATGGAATAGTACTCAGCAATTAAAAACAATGAATTCATGAAATTTTTAGGCAAGTGGTTGGAACTAGAAAATATCATCTTAAGTGAGGTAACCCAATCACAAAAGAATACACATGGAATGCAATCTCTGATAAGTGGATATTAATTAGACTAGAAGCCCTGAATACCCAAGACACAATTAGTATATCAAATGGTTCCCATGAAAAAGTAAGGAGAGGGTCCTGATCCTGGAAAGGCTTGATCCAGCATTGTAGGGGAGTACCAGGACAGAAAAAAGGTAAGGGGTGATTGGAGAATGGGTGGAGAGAAGAGGGCTTATGGGACATATGGGAAGGGGGAACCAGGAAAGGGGAAAGCATTTGGAATGTAAACAACGAATTTAGAAAATTAAAAAAAAAATGTGTGCATCTCTGTTTCCCCAGGAAACAATTAGTAGACTCTTTACTTTGATTATTACTACATACATACATATTTGTGTGCATGTATATGTATGCAGAAATATATATAAGTAAAACATCCTGAGTCTGTTTTTGCTGTTTGTGATTCAAACCTTACTATTCTACATTGAACATCCAATAAGGGGTCACATCCCTGGGAAAAGCTAACTTTCATTCTTTTAGCAATATTAGGTACCTATTGTTCTTTGTCTAGGGCCAGGACCCCAAAAGATTGTTCCCTTTTATGCTAGCATGTCCATTGGTATTAGTCATTTTTAGATCTTGTTTATATAATTTCTATTTTATTATTTTATTCATTTACATCCTAATATACAGTGATTTGTAAGAGAAATTATTTCATAGCCGACTTTCTGATATTCTAATACTTACCATCTTTTTCTCCAATCTTTAATATTCCCTTTTCTGAGGTTCCCTGAGCCATAGATGCAAGATCCATGATGTAGCTGCATCCAGTGAGGTTAGGCTCCATAGTATCTATTGATGTCTGCATTGCATCTGATTGTTGTTTTTTTGTGATAGTTTCCACTTGCTGCAAAGAGAGGATTCTTTGATGAGAGGTAATAGCTACATCTATCTGTGAGTATAAGGTTTAGAATATAAATAAGAATCATGTTGATCTTAAAAAAAAAGGAGTATTACATACATTTCTAAAGTTCATAACCTTAGTAGCTCAAGAAGCTGGCATGGTTTCTCTCCTATTGAGTGGGTCTAAGTTTCAATTAAACAGCTGTTGGTTACCACTAATAATTGGCTGTTGGCCAATTATTGAAAATGTAGGAGTATGATACACTTATGGTATTTGTCATGGTTCATAGGTGTTGGAACTGGATAGGACTATTTAATAGTTTCCATCCCTTGGTAGCTTGCATGGAACTTTTGTAGCTATGGAAACTATACCTCAAAAAAGAGGGTTTTAGCTTTGACTCAGCTAAAATCATCTGAGTCCTTATGTCCTAAGCATATGTAGTCTTCAGCAAAAACAGCCCATTCTCAACTGTGAGATGCACCCAAGTGCTACATCAGTAGTTTATACTGCTTAGGGAATCATATGACCAACCACCAGAAAGGTGGTTGGCAGTAGTGTTTGTTAGTCCATGATTCTTGTGGGGAGCACTGTTAGCAGAAGATGAGAGAGAACACAAGGCTTTTGTTTCTGAGGCCTGAGTTACTTCAATACGATCTTTTCTAGGACCATCCATTTTCTTACATTTTGTTTTGTTTTAGCTGAGTAGTATTTCATTGTATGTATAACTACACTTTTATTTTTCTCTCTTCAAATTTTGGTTGTTTTCATTAACTGGCTATAACAAATAGGGTAGCTATGAACATTGCTAAATATATATCTACTAAGATGTCAAGTTCTTTCAGTGTGTACCAAGGAGTAGTATAGCTATGCCATATTGTGTATTTATTTTAAGATTTTTGAGAATTCTTCATACTGATTTTCAGGGTGGCTGGAATAGCTTGCAGTGACACCAAGATGGAATTAATATTCCTCTGTCTCTACAATCTCAATAGCACTTGCTGTTATACATTTTGTTTATCTTAGTCATCCTGACTGAAATGCGATGAAATCTCAAAATTATTTTAATTTGTATGTCTCTAATTGCTAAGGATAATAAACATTATTTTAGATATGTCTTAGCCATTTATATTTATTTTATTGACAACTATATTTATATACCTAGGCAATTTTCAATTTAGTTTTTTGTTCTTCACCCGGTTCTTTACATATTCTTGATATTAATCATCTCTCGGATGCACAGCTGATAAAAGTTCTCTTCCATTCTGTGGTCTTATTTTTTTCATGAGTGATTGATTTTTAGCTGTATATAAGCTTATAGATATATGAGGTCTCAGTTGTCAGTTGTTGGCATTAATTCCTTGGAAAATGGAGTCCTGTTCAGAAAATCCTTTCATATAACTATACCTTATAGAGTGATATTTATGTTTTCATCTAGAAATTTCAATATTTCAAGTTTGATGCTAGAGTCTTTGGTTTACTTTGAGCTAATGTTTGTGCAGAGTGATAGATATGGGTATAATTTTATTCTTCTGTATGTCGACATTCAGTTTTCCTACCACAAAACTAAAGATGATCTATTTCTTCCAGTGTTTTTTAACCTCTTTGTAGAACATAAAACAGTTGTACTAACAAGCACTTATGTTAGAGTTTTCTGTTTTATTTCATTGTTCTACATGCCTGTTTTGTGACAGTATTACATTTCTATTACTACAGGAAATATACAGCTCTATAGTGTATATTTCTATATATATCTAAATACAATAGATCAATATAATCTAGGTATATTATATATCTATAATAACAGTTCCTACAGTGTTATTCTTTGTATTCAGAATTTCTTTAGATAGCTAGGATTTTATCTGGTTCCATATAAATTTTAGTATGTTTTCCTCTTTCTGTGAAAACTGTTATAGTTATTTCTATTGAAATTACCTTGAACCTATGAATTACTTTTAGTGGGATGGTCATTTCACAGTATAATTGATGAACACAAGATATCATCCCAATTTCTGGTGTTTTGTCTTTCTGCAGAAATTTGTGGCTTACATTGTAAAAGTCTTTGAATTCCTCAGTTACATGTATTCCAAGATTTTTTATTGTCTTTGATGCTATTGCAAATGGGAAGCTGTCCATGATCTTGTCTCAGTGTGTTTATTTCTTGTTGTACAGAAACAATTCTGAGTTTTAAAAGTTGATAACGTATCCTGCCAATTTGCTAAAATTGTTCCTAGAAGTTGTCTACTAGAATTTTTGTGATCTCTAATATGTAATATTTTATCACCTGCTTAATTTGATAATCATTTCTAGAAAACTTCTGATATAATTTACAGATCTATACTTTATAGTATGTCATTTACAAATAGGAACAGTATGGATTCTTGTTTTCTTTCTTTTGGCTTATTTCTCCAGCTTGCACTTTAAGCACAACATTGACAAAGAATGGGGACACTGAAGAGCCATGTCTAACTCCTGACTTCAATCAGATGCTTCAGGTTTTTCTCTGCTTAGGAATAGGTTGTCTGTGATTTCCTCATATATAGTTTTTAATATTGCTGAGGTTTATTTATTCTATTCTTAAATTATCTAGAATTCTTATCATGAAGGCTTGTTGGATTTTGTTTAAGGTTTTTCCTGAATTTGTTGAGATGATCATGGTATTTTGTCTCTAAGTCTTTTGATGTGTTTTTTTAAACATTTGTTAACTTGTATGTGTTGATCTTTGCCTCTATTTAAGTGATAAAGCAAGCTTCCTTTTGTTGAATAGCTTTTTTTTTTTTATCCCATCTGTATTCTGTTTGCAAGTACTATTTTGAATTCATTTTTGGCCTGTACCTTTCTTTTCTTTTCTTTTCTTTTCTTTTCTTTTCTTTTCTTTTCTTTTCTTTTCTTTTCTTTTCTTTTCTTTTCTTTTCTTTTCTTTTTAATCCAGCTTTTGGTATAAGGGTGATGCTGGATTCATAGAAGGAGTTTTGGAGTTCCCCTTCTCTACCCATTTTTCTTTACTAGTTTAAGAAGGTTTGGCTGCAAATCTTCTTTTAAAGTCTGATAGACATATGCTATGATTGTATCTGGGCCTGGAGTAATTCTTGGTTTGTTGGGTCAAGGGCCTACTCGATCAAATGGGTCTTGTGGGGCTGTGAGGAAAAGAAAATATGGATGCATGTATGTGGTACTGATTATATTTTTTATGTACATTACTAGATTTTAATGGGATGCAGCTAGGATCAAAAACAACCTAGAGAAAAGAGAGGGCTCTACCCAGTAGCACAGTTGGAGTATCATGCCAAGAAATGTAGGTATGTTCCTGTGTGACTTAGGAAGCAAAAAGGAAAGTACTATGCTAACTTGCAGTGTTGTTGATATAAGCTCCCCAGAAAGGCAGACTGAGTGTTACACATAAATTATATTTAGTAACATCTCTTTAGTCCCCTAAAAATTTAAATATTTATTCCAGTCTCTCTAATTTATCTATTCTCAATCCTCTTATAATTTTTTCTTTTTTTCTTTCTTTTTTTCTATTCGATATATTTTTTATTTACATTTCAAATGATTTCCCCTTCTCTAGCCCCCAACTCCCCGAAAGTCCCATAAGCCCCCTTCTCTCCCCTTGTCCTCCCACCCACCCCTTCCCACTTCCCCGTTCTGTTTTTGCTGAATACTGCTTCACTGAGTCTTTCCAGAACACGGGGCCACTCTTCCTTTCTTCTTGTACCTCATTTGATGTGTAGATTATGTTTTGGGTATTCCAGTTTTCTAGGTTAATATCCACTTATTAGTGAGTGTATACCATGATTCACCTTTTGAGTCTGGGTTACCTCACTTAGTATGATGTTCTCTAGCTCCATCCATTTGCCTAAGAATTTCATGAATTCACTGTTTCTAATGGCTGAATAGTACTCCATTGTGTAGACATATCACATTTTTTGCATCCACTCTTCTGTTGAGGGATACCTGGGTTTTTTCCAGCATCTGGCAATTATAAATAGGGCTGCTATGAACATAGTAGAGCATGTATCCTTATTACATGGAGGGGAATCCTCTGAGTATATGCCCAGGAGTGGTATAGCAGGATCTTCTGGAAGTGAGGTGCCCAGTTTTCAGAGGAACCGCCAGACTGATTTCCAGAGTGGTTGTACCAATTTGCAAGCCCACCAACAGTGGAGGAGTGTTCCTCTTTCTCCACACCCTCTCCAACACCTGCTGTCTCCTGAATTTTTAATCTTAGCCATTCTGACTGGTGTAAGGTGAAATCTCAGGGTTGTTTTGATTTGCATTTCCCTAATGACTAATGAAGTTGAGCATTTTTTTAAGATGCTTCTCCACCATCCGAAGTTCTTCAGGTGAGAATTCTTTGTTTAACTCTGTACCCCATTTTTTAATAGGGTTGTTTGGTTTTCTGGAGTCTAACTTCTTGAGTTCTTTATATATATTAGATATTAGCCCTCTATCTGATGTAGGATTGGTGAAGATCTTTTCCCAATTTTTTCGTTGCCGATTTGTCCTCTTGATGGTGTCCTTTGCCTTACAGAAACTTTGTAATTTTATGAGGTCCCATTTGTCAATTCTTGCTCTTAGAGCATACGCTATTGATGTTCTGTTCAGAAACTTTCTCCCTGTACCAATGTCCTCAAGGGTCTTCCCCAGTTTCTTTTCTATTAGCTTCAGATTGTCTGGCTTTATGTGGAGGTCCTTGATCCATTTGGATTTGAGCTTAGTACAAGGAGACAAGGATGGATCAGTTCGCATTCTTCTGCATGATGACCTCCAGTTGAACCCGCACCATTTGTTGAAAAGGCTATCTTTTTTCCATTGGATGTTTTCAGCCTCTTTGTCGAGGATCAAGTGGCCATAGGTGTGTGGGTTCCTTTCTGGATCTTCAATCCTGTTACATTGATCCTCCTGCCTGTCACTGTACCAAGTCCATGCAGTTTTTAACACTATTGCTCTGTAGTATTGCTTGAGGTCAGGGATACTGATTCCTCCAGACTTTCTTTTATTGCTGAGAATAGTTTTAGCTATCCTGGGTTTTTGTTATTCCAGATGATTTTGATAATTGCTCTTTCTAACTCTGTGAAGAATTGAGTTGGGATTTTGATGGGTATTGCATTGAATCTGTATATTGCTTTTGGCAAAAGGGCCATTTTAACTGCAAATAATGATAGTTTGACTTCTTCCTTTCCAATTTGTATCCCTTTGACCTCCTTATGTTGTTGAATTGCCTGAGCTAGTACCTCAAGTACAATATTGAAAAGATAAGGAGAAAGGGGGCAGCCCTGTCTAGTCCCTGATTTTAGTGAGATTGCTTCAAGTTTCTCCCCATTTAGTTTGATGCTGGCTACCGGTTTGCTGTATATTGCTTTTACTATGTTTAGGTATGGGCCTTGAATTCCTGTTCTTTCCAAGACTTTAAGCATGAAAGGATGCTGAATTTTGTCAAATGCTTTTTCAGCATCCAATGAAATGACCATGTGGATCTTTTCTTTGAGTTTGTTTATGTAGTGGATTGCATTGATGGATTTCTGTATATTGAACCAACCCTGCATTCCCGGGATAAAGCCTACTTGATCATGGTGGATGATCGTTTTGATGTGTTCTTGGATTCGGTTGGCAAGAATTTTATTGAGTATTTTTGCATCGATGTTCATAAGGGAAATTGTCCTGAAATTCTCTTTCTTAGTTGGATCTTTGTGTGGTTTTGGTATCAGTGTAATTATGGCTTCGTAGAAGGAATTGGGTAGTGTTCCTTCTGTTTCTATTTTGTGGAATAGTTTGAAGAGTATTGGTGTTAACTCTTCTTTGAAGCTCTGATAGAATTCTGCACTGAAACCATCTGGTCCTGTGCTTTTATTGGTTGGAAGACTTTCTATGACTCCTTCTATTTCTTTAGGCATTATGGGATTGTTTAGATGATCTATTTGGTCCTGATTTAATTTTGGTATTTGGTATCTGTCAGGGAAATTGTCCATTTCCTCCAGATTCTCCAGTTGTGTTGAGTACAGGTTCTTGTAGTAGGATATGATGATTTTTTGGATTTCCTCAGTTTCCTTTGTTATATCTCCCTTTTCATTTCTAAGTTTGTTAATTTGGATACTTTCTCAGTGCCCTTTGGTCAGTCTGGCTAAGGGTTTATCTATCTTGTTGATTTTCTCAAGAACCAGCTCCTGGTTTTGTTGATTCTTTGTATGGTTCTCTTTGTTTCTACTTGATTGAATTCGGCCTTGAGTTTGATGATTTCCTGCCTTCTACTCCTCCTGGGTGAAATAGCTTCTTTTTGTTCCAGGGCTTTCAGGTGTGTCATTAAGCTGGTAATGTATGCTCTCTCCATTTTCTTTTTGGAGGCACTCAGGGCTATGAGTTTTCCTCTTAGCACTGCTTTCATTGTGTCCCATAGATTTGGGTATGTTGTGTCTTCATTTTCATTGTGTTCTAAAAAGTCTTTAATTTTTTTCTTTATTTCTTCCTTGACCAAGGTATCATTCAGTAGAATGTTGTTCAGTTTCCACGTGTATGTAGGTTTTCTGCTGTTTTTGTTGCTATTGAAGACCACCTTTACTCCATAGTGATCTGATAGGAGGCATGGGATTAGTTCGATCTTCTTATATTTGTTGAGGTCTGCCTTGTGACCATTTATATGGTCGATTTTGGAGAAGGTACCATGAGGTGCTGAGAAAAAAGTTATATTCTTTTGCTTTAGGATAGAATGTTCTCTATATATCTGTTAAATCTAATTGGTCCAAATCTTCAGTTAGTTTCATTGTGTCCCTGTTTAGTTTCTGTTTTCCTGATCGGTCCATTGAGGAAAGTGCAGTGTTGAAGTCACCCACAATTATTGTGTTAGGTCAATGTGTGCTTTGAGTTTCAATAAAGTTTCTATTATGAAAGAGGGTGCCCTTGCATTTAGAGCATAGATGTTCAGGATTGAGAGTTCTTCTTGTTGTATTTTTCCTTTGACCAGCAAGAAGTGTCCCTCAGAGTCTCTTCTGATGACTTTGGGTTGAAAGTCAATTTCATCTGATATTAAAATGGCTACTCCAGCTTGTTTCCTGAGACCATTTGCTTGTAAAATTGTCTTCCAGCCTTTTACTCTAAGGTAGTGTTTGTCTTTGACCCTGAGGTGTGTTCCTGTAAGCAGCAAAATGTAGGGTCATGTTTACATGTCCAGTCAGTTAGTCTGTGTCTTTTTATTGGGGCATTAAGTCCATTGATGTTAAGAGATATTAAGGAATAGTGATTGTTACTTCCTGTCATTTTTGACGTTATTTTTTAAATTTTATTGGTTAACTTCTTTTGTGTTTGATAAAAGGTTACTATCTTGCTTTTTCCAGGGTGAAGTTTGCCTCCTTGTATTGGTGTTTTCCTCCTATTATCCTTTGTAGGCCTGGGTTTGTGGATAGATATTGGGTAAACTTGGTTTTGTCATGAAATATCTTAGTTTCTCCATCTACGGTGATTGAGAGTTTTGCTGGATATAGTAGTTTTGGCTGGCATTTGTGTTCTCTTAGAGTCTGCATGAGATCTGCCCAGGACCTTCTAGCCTTCATAGTCTCAGGTGAAAAGTCTGATATGATTCTGGTAGGTCTTCCTTTGTATGTTACTTGGCCTTTTTCTCTTACTGCCTTTAATATTCCTTCTTTGTTTAGAACATTTTGTGTTTTGATTATTATGTGACAGGAAGTATTTCTGTTCTGGTCCAGTCTGTTTGGAGTTCTGTAGGCTTCTTGTATATTCATGGGCTTCTCTCTCTTTAGGTTAGGGAAGTTTTCTTCCATAAATGTATTGAAGATATTTGCTGGCCCTTTAAGTTGTAAATCTTCACTCTCATCTATGCCTATAATCCTTAGGTTTGGTCTTCTCATTGTGTCCTGGATTTCCTGGATATTTTGGGTTACAAGCTTTTTGCATTTTGCATTTTCTTTAACTGTTGAGTCCATGGTTTCTATGGAATCTTCAGCATCTGAGATTCTTTCTTCTATCTCTTGTATTCTGTTGTTGATATTTGTATCTCTGTTCCCTGATTTCTTCCCAAGGCTTTCTATCTCCAAAGTTGTCTCCCTTTGAGTTTTCTTAGTTGTTTCTACTTCTGATTTTAGATCCTGGATGGTTTTGCTTAGCTCCTTCACTTGCTTGTTTGTGCTTTCCTGTAATTCTTTAAGAGATTTTTGTGTTTCCTCTTTCATGACCTCAGCCTGTTGACCAAAGTTCTCCTGTATTTCTTTAAGTGTTTTTTGCGTTTCCTCATTATTGGCTTTTGTATTCTCCTGAATTTCTTTCAATGATTTTTGTGTTTCCCTTGTAAGGGCTTCTAACTTTTGATCCATTTTCTCCTGAATTTATTTAAGTATTTCTTTCATGTGTTCCTGTACTAGCATCATGACCAGTGATTTTAAATCCAAATCTTGTTTTACTGGTGTGATGGGGTATCCAGGACATGCTGGTAGAGGAGAATTGGGTTCAGATGTTGCCATATTGCCTTGATTTCTGTTAGTGACGTTCCTGCGTTTGCCTTTTGCCATCTAGTTCTCACTGGTGTTAGTTGGTCTTGTCAGTGCTGGACTCACCAGTGCAAGCTGCCCCTTTCCAGGTGGCCTCTGGTGCACAGCTTACCTCCTGCACTGCCTGGAGACAGGGTGCTGTGGCCCAGGCTGTTCAGATCCCGAAGCAGACACCTGAAGGCTCCCACTGGGGCCTGCTGGATTCACTGGAGCACACTGACCTCTCCCAGATGGCTGCCCGGAAGCCCCTCCTGCCTCTTGCAGGACCTGGAGATGTGGTTTTGCTGCCCAGGCTGATCTGGATCCGGAAGCGGAGAGAGTTGAGCTGAGGGCTACTGCCAGAGGCCTCAGGACTGGGACCCAAGCTCTGGGCTGCAGGAGCAAGCCTCGCTGCGAGCTCACAGACTGCCTCTGGGTGCACACAGGGTCTCACGCACTTCCTGGAGACCTAAGCTAGCCTTAATAGTCCCCTATGGATATGCCCAAGGGCCTATGTTCCAGATACTAAATGGTGACATCTCTCTTTTACAACATGTAAACAGTGTGAGGCAGTACACATTGTAAAGTCTTTCTTTCATCTCTGCCATTTTGTTCCAGTTACTATTCACACAACAATTTTGCCAGTATTATGGCATATTCATTCTGCAAATCATCTACATGTGCAGGTACAATTATCTATCAAATCCATGTTTTAAAGAAATAGAAGTATACTCTATAACATTGTAATTTAGTAAGGATATATTTGGTGAAATCAAATGATTTTTTAATATTTGTACTCTTGAGAAGCTGTTGAGTCATAATTAAAGTTGTTACTTTCTCTTTTGGTGTATTATAGCAGTTTTTGCTGCTTGAACATCTGGATATTTGTTAATATAGCAAGAAATTTACTGCCACTTTGTGCCAATAAATAAACCACTTATACATCATCCAAATAAAGTACTTCAGTGATGATTATTTTTTCAAATCTGTCTACTGTGTTTATTGATAATGTACCAACAGCATTAGCACTAAAATTTGCAAATAGGTGTTGAAATGTGGAGAGAAAATTCTGGAAGTAATAGGTAAGAATATTCAGGAAACCTAGTACTAAGTGATTGTACTGGTTAGTTTTACTGACAATTCAACACAACCTAGAGTCATTTGGGATGAGGGAAACTGATTGCACAATTACCCAGATGAAAATGGCCTGTGGACAGGACTGTAAAAGGTTATATTGATTAATGATTGATTTTGGAGGGCCTAGTCTACTGTAGGTGGCACCATGCCTGGGCAGGGATGTCTGGTCTGAGTAGTAAGTCAGAGATCATGCCAGTAAACAGTATTCTTTAGTGCTTTCTACTTTAGTTAATGCTTGAGGTTTAGCTCAGAGATTCCTCAGTGATGACTGTAGCTTGCAAGTGTAACTTAGGCATATGATCAAAATAAACCATTTCTTCTCCAGAGGTGTTTTTAAACTGTTTTATTTATTTACATTTTACGTGTTATTCCCCCCTCCTCGCCCTCCCCTCCAAGAGTTCTTCACCCCATCCCCCCTTCCATTTTGCCTCTGAGAAGGTGCTCCACTATTCACCCACTCAGCCATCCAACCTCTTCCCCCCCCCCCACATTTCCCATTCCCAGAGGCATCAAGTCTTTACAGGATTAGGCACATCCTCTCCCACTAAGGCCAGACAAGGCAGTCCTCTTCAACATATGTGCCAGGGGACATGGACCAACCCATGTATGCTCTTTGATTGGTGGCTTAGTCCCTAGGAGCTCCCAGGGGTCTGGGTTAGTTAACACTGTTTGTTGGTCTGCCTATTGGGTTGCCATTCCCTTCAGCTCTTCCAATCCTTCACGAATTTCTCCATAGGGTTCCCTGGACTTCTGTCCAATGTTTGGCTTTAAGTATCTGCATCTGTCTCATTTAGCTGTTGGCAGAGCCTCTCAGAGGACAGCCATGCTAGACTCCTGTCTTTAGCCATTCTCATGGTTGAATTTATCTTGATTTCCAGCTGTTTCTGCCATTCTATAGGTGTTTTTGATTATGGTATTTATTATACCCGAAAGTAAAACTTAATAATTATGTATACAAAAGCATGTGCATCCATGACTGAACTAAAAAATGTTTCACCAAAACTAGACTCTGAAATAAAGTTTTAAGAATATTTTTACAAGTCATTTATTGTATTTTACCTTGTACTATACGACCAAGTATGACAGATGATAAAATATCAGTTTCAAATAGCCTAAAATAAAAAAATCAGTAAGACTGAAATAAAATTTTGTGTATGATATTATCCTAACCACTGTGACCTGAGATCCTCTAGAGAAGTCACAAAATGGTCTTCTATATTCAAACTATCCTTATAAAAACATGAGGTTTATAGAGATAATACAATAAAATTTGTAAGCATAATGTATCACAGATTATAGAGGAAATATATAATAATATACAATAACATGTGTCTATTGTATTGACACACTGCCTTTGTGTGTCAAGTATGAAGAAATATCAGGTAAAATTGTTGATGCTTCAACCTAAATCAAAACAGTGACACCAGTTGTTTTATATATATAAAATCATACTCCACTCAAAAGAAAACCATGAATAGAATGTTACCTTAGATGTTCTTGTTATTATCACTGAACATATTAATGGGGAAGAGAGAAACTTCACGTCGTGCTATATATAGACGAAAATTCTACAGATAACTTACAGCTGCTAGGAGAAGGAAATTAGCATATCCTGGGAATAAGCTCCCTTATTGGTTATAGTCAAAGTGATGAGGCCTAAAACATATATATACATAAACAACAAAAACAGACTTACAGGTTATGTTTATCTACTTGTACATCCACATACATATTCATATGTAATGATACCTATCAGAGAAGCTATCAATTTGAGAGTTGGATGGGAAATGCCGTGGTTTGGAAAGAATGTACCTGGGAAGAGAAAATGATACAATTTCATTTCAATTAAAAACAAATTAAAAAGAAATTTATTAAAAATCTGAAAATATATTAAATTATAATCCTTATACAAATACTTTTTCACATTATATGTGACAAAGGATGAAATATTCATAAAGCACATCTACTGAATGTGAAAGTAAAATTATTGTCTCCAAGAAGATTACTTGTTTGACTTAACAGATAAAGTAGTTCCTTTATTGAGCAAATAACATGATAACTTGAAAGAACAGCTACCAAATTATGATTATTCAAAATTTGAATTTAATAGGGATTTTCACTGAAATTGAATAAAATGAGTCTATCATTTCTAGGAGAACAATAAATATCATTCTTCTGCAATGATAAACATTTGCAAATCCAACTAAAATTAGAATTCTAAAAACTTACTTGATAGTTATTGAGTACTTTTTTTTTTACTGAATTCCAAGGTGATATTAGGAAATGATGATTTTATATTGTACAATGAAATGAATAAGATGAATACATGGTTCAGTTAAGCAATATTTTTCAAAGGACTCACATTGTTACCATATTCTATGATAAAAATCTATTCTAAAATTATGATCAACATATTTCATTAAATGCAATGAGACAACACAAATAAATTATTAATATAGCTACAAATTACAACCATAAATTAATTTTTCAAGAAATTTTCACTTGTAAAGTTTGATGTGATGTCAGGGAAGAACACCCTCAATGGTTTACAAAATTTTCCAATGACTTATCTGAATAAAGAAGATATTTTTCCACATGCTTCAGACAAATGGACATACCCCAACTTTTAAAAGCAGAAGTAAATGTACTGTCTTTTACTGAACTTGACATTAAGTGTGATGGTTTTTATATAATTTTAATATAGCAAGTGGAGGGATTGGGACACCAAATTAGCCACAAAAAATTTCAGCCTAAAGATTTTCCTGCCCTCAAAGTATGCTGTTGTAAAGGTTTGTAAAGAAATTGTGGGAGTGAACAACCACCACCTGGCCCAGTGTGAGATCCATGCCACAATAGAAATCCCATCTCCGACACTGCCTGGAGGATCAGGGACCAGAGGCTGTATAGCCCAGAGACCTAGGAGAGAACCAAACAGAACTGGCAAAAACAAAAACAAACAAACAAACAAAAGGTCAATAATATGATTCATAATGATATTCTACTATATTCATAGATAGGAGTCTAGTATAATCATCATCAGAGAGGCTTCATCCAGCAACTGAATGATGTAGATGTAATGACAGACAGCAAAACATTAGGCAGCGCTTGGGGAGAAGCCTGAGAAAGACAGGGAGGAAGAAGTTTGAGGGCTCAAGGACACCACAAGTAAATCCACAAACTCAACTAACCTGGGCTCAGAGTAGCTCACAGAGACTGAGCAGATAATAAAGGAACCTGTGTGGGACTAAGCTACCCTCTGCTTATATGGTATGGTTATTTAGCATGGTCTTCTTGTGGGACTCCCAACAGTGGGAGTGAGGGCTGCTGTACCTGACTCTTTTGCATGCTTTGTGGGCCATTTTCCTCTTACTAGGTTCCATTGTCCTGCTTTAATATGAGGGGAGGTGCCTAGTATTATGGCAACTTGATATGCCATGTTTGGTTGATATCCCTGGGAGGCCCGCCCTTTTCTAAAATGAAAGGAAGAGGAGTAGATGCGGGTGGAGGGCCAAGTAGCATATACTGAGAGGAAATAAGGAAAGGGAAATATCAGTTGGAGTGTAATGTATAAGAAAATAATGAATTAACTTTAAAAATCATTATCAGTTTCAGCAATTTATACATAAAATGATATTACAAGTTTGAAAACCTCTGTGCATTTTCATATTTTGTAAGCATTATTGCTCTTTTGCTGTGATATATTAATCATATTAAACCTGCATCTGATAGTATTTCAATTTTATTTAGTTATACTACAATAGTGAGAGTGTTTCATATTTGAAGACATTTTAGGTGAGTCCTTTTTGAAATGACTATATATTGTATGTGTGTGCTGTAGTTTATCCAACCAATTTAATAAAGATTTATAGAATATTTTTAGGGCATTTTTTAAATTACAAGTAATGCTTCAGTAAAAATCATTCTGCTTATATTATTAAACTCTATGCACACATTCCTATAGATCAAAATTTTGAAACTGTTTTAAAAGTAGGTACCTGTAGTATTTTTTATAAATAGTGCTAAATTATAACTACTGTCTGTTTTTGTTATTCACTTTAGAAACATTATAAACAGTTCTCTATCATAGTGATGTATCTTTTTTTGTTTTGCTTTGTTCTCTCTCCTTCTCCCTCTCTTGTTTAAATCCTGATCACTGTCACCCTCCCAGTCACCCCGCCCAGAGTCCCTTGCCCCATCCCCTCTGAGAGGGAGGGGTCCTGGGTATTCATTGACCCCAGCACATCAAGTCTCTGCAGGATTAGGTGCAATATCTCCCACTGAGGCTAGACAAGGCATCTCAGTTGGAGAAAAGATCCCATAAACAAGCACCAGCTTTAGGAACAAGCCCTACCCTGTTCCAGATGTTAGGGGACCTGCATGTAGACTAAGCTGCACATTAGCTTGCATATTGCAGGGAGCCTAGTTCCAACCAGTCAGTGGCTCAGTCACTGAGAGCTCCCAGAAGTCCAGGGTAGTTAGTTGACTCTGTTGGTCTTCCTGTGGAATTCCTATCCAATTTAGGGCCTTCAATCCTCCCAACTCTTCTATAAGAGTCTTGCAACTCCCCACCAGGACCTCCATCCAACATTTGGCTATGGGTAACTGAGTCTGTTTCAGTCATATGTATCTTTTTTAAAAATGTTGTTTTTAATATCAGCATACATGACATTCATATAAAAGAATCAAATAATTCTGATGTTTTAGAAAATAATGTATTAATTAGTAAGTCTATGACCCAGTGTTGTTAAAGTGCTACTTATCCCTATTATGAAAAAGCACTGTTCTAAATGAATGAGGTTTTCTGATCTTGTGCACAGTTAGCTTGATCCGATGCTCCATTTCAATGAAACACACTAATCTAAAGATCTGTCTTTCCCCTTTCTCCACATCCTCGCCAGTATCTGCTGTCACTTGAGGTTTTGATCTTAGCCATTCTTATTGGTATGAGGTGGACTCTTACTGTTGTTTTGAATTGCATTCCCTTGATGATTAAGGACTTTGGACATTTCTTTAAGTGCTTCTCAGCCATTTGCTATGCCTCTGTTGAAAACTCTGTTTAGCTCTGTATCCAATTTTTAAAAAGGATATTCGTTTTTTTTGGAGCTGGACTTCTTGAGTTTTTTATATAGTTTAGATATTAGCCCTCTATCAGATGTAGGGTTAGAGAAGATCTTTTCCCAATCTGTAGGTTGTCACTTTGCCCTATTGACTGTGTTCTTTGCCTTACAGAAGCTTTTCGGTTTCAAGAGGTCTCATTTATCAAATGTTGATCTTAGAGCCTGAGCCATTGGTATTCTTCTCAGAAAATTTTCCCTTGTGTCAATGTGCTTGAGTCTATTTCCATAGCTGGGGGAATTGCAATCTTATACATCCACTCTGGAAATCTGGCAGTTTCTCATAAAAAAAAAAAAATGGAACTAGTTCTATCTGAAGACCCAGCTATACAGTTCCTGGGCATGTACCCAAAAAATCACCATACCACAAGGACATGTACCCAAAAAAATCTCCATACCACAAGGACATGTACACCACTATGTACATAGCAGCCATATTTATAATAGCCAGAAACCAGTAGCAACCCAGATGTTCCTCAACTGAGGAATGGATACAGAAAATGTAGTTAATTTACATAAGGAAATATTTTTCAGGTATTAAAAATGAAGACATCAGCAGGGCAGTGGCGACACACCCCTGTAATCCCAGCACTCTGGGAGGCAGAGGCAGGCAAATTTCTGAGTTTGAGGCCAGCCTAGTCTAGAGTGAGTTCCAGGACATCCAGGGCTATACAGAGAATCCCTGTTTCAAAAAAACCAAATCCAAACAAACAAACAAAGGACATCATGAATTTTGCAGACAAATAAAGGAACTAGGAAATACAATTCTGACGGAGGTTACCCAGACCCAAAATGACAAATGGTTAATACTTATTGATAAGTAGATATTAGCCAAAAAGGACAAAATGTCCATGATACAAGACCTTGGTCATAAGATTTGAAACAAGAAGAAAGGCCCAAGTGAGAATGCTTCAATCCCACTTAGAAGGGAGAACAAAATAATCGTGGGAGATGAAGGGAGGGACTTATGTGAGACAGGGGAGCGGAACAGAAAATGGGGACAGAAGCAAGTATGGAGGGAGACAGGAGAGAAGCCCAGAGGGCCAGGAGAATGGATGGAAATACGCAGCTTTCAGGGGTGGGAGGTAAATGTGAAGTGAACCTCTAGAAAGTCTATGATACCTGGGATGTGAGAGGCTCCAGGACTCAACGGGGGGTGGGGGGTAACCTTAGCAGAAATGCCTAACAGTGGGGAGATGGAACCTGAAGAGACTACCCCCAGTAAATAGATATAGAACCCAGTGGAGGGATGAGGACACCAGCTCACATTCAAAATATTTGACCCAGAATTGCTCCTGTCTAAAAGACATGCAGGGACAAAAATTGGAGCACAGACTGAAGGAATGGCTGACCAGTGAGCAGCCCAACTGAGGATTCATTCCATGGGTTGTGTCTCAAACCCTGACACTATTAGATGCTGTGTTATGCTTGGAGATAGAAACCTAGCATGTCTGTCCTCTGAGAAACTCCACCAGCAGCTTCCTGACACAAATGCAGCCAATTATAGGGGGTCAGAAACCTCTATCTAAGAGTTGGGAGAAGGACTGAAGGAGCTG
Organism: Apodemus sylvaticus; assembly: GCF_947179515.1. NCBI lineage: Eukaryota > Metazoa > Chordata > Mammalia > Rodentia > Muridae > Apodemus > Apodemus sylvaticus. Next base: position 57,610,644 of record NC_067495.1, on the reverse strand, counting down.
AAGGATATTGCATTCCCCTTAGGAATTCTTCCCCATAGGAAGACCAACAGTGTCAAATAATCTAGATCCCTGGGAGCTCCCAGTTATTAAGCCACCAACCAAAGGGCATACATGGGCTGATCCATGGTCCCTAGGCCATATGTACCAGAGAACTACCTTATCTGGCCTCAGTGGAATAGGATTGCCTAATCCTGTAGAGACTTGATGCCCCAGAGAAGGGAGTGTAGTGGGACATGTACTCAGTAGCCCACGGAATGGGGATGGAATAAGCAGCTCTGGGAGAGGAGACCAGGAAGGTGAGAAAAAAAAAAAAAGCATGTAATGATCAAATTTAATTAATAAATTAATCGATTAATTAATTAAAATATCTTTCTCTTCCTCATTCTATCCTAATCTCTCCCATCATTGTTTTCTTTCTCTTTTTTCACTTTCTTTCTTCTCTTAACTATTCATACTTGTAATGAAATAGTGTTACTAGAATCATATTAATCAGGTTTCAGTCCTGAGGCATCTGGCGGGAGCCTTCAGATCTCTGCTTCTGGATCCAGAACAGCCTGGGCTACAACACCACATCTTCAGGTCCTGCAAGAGGCCAGAGGGGTACCCGGGAGGCTGGCTGGGAGGAGTCAGTGTGCTCTGGTGAGTCCAGCAGGCCTCGGGCGGGAACCTTCAGGTGTCTGCTTCTGGATCTGAACAGCCTGGGCCACAACACTCGGTCTCCAGGATGTGCAAGAAGCCTGGTGTGCACCCGGAGGCAGACTGGAAGCACACAGCTTGCTCCAGTAGGTTGGCACCACAGAGCTTGGGTTCCAGTCCTGAGGCCTCTGGCAGGAGCCTTCAGATCTTCGCTTCGGGATCCAGAACAGCCTGGGCTACTACACCACATCTCCAGGCCCAGCAAGAGGCCAGAGGGGCACCCTGGAGGCTGGCTGGGAGGAGTCAGTGTGCTCTGGTGAGTCCAGCAGGCCCCAGGGGGGAGCCTTCAAGTGTCTGCTTAGGATCTGAACAACCTGGGCCACAGCACCCTGTCTCCAGGCAGTGAAGGAGGTCAGCTGTGCACCAGAGGCCAGCTGGGAAGAGGCAGCTTGCACTGGTGAGTCCAGCATTGACAAGACCAACTAACACCAGTGAGAACTAGATGGCAAAAGGCAAACACAGGAACATCACTAACAGAAATTCAGGAGAATACAAAAGCCAATAAGGAGGAAACGCAAAAATCACTTACAGAAATACGGGAAAACTTTGATCAACAGGCAGAAGTCATGAAAGAGGAAACACAAAAATCTCTTAAAGAATTAGAGGAAAACACAAACAAGCAAATGACAGAACTGAGCAAAAAACTTCCAGGATTTAAAAACAGAAGTAGAAACAACTAAGAAAGCACAAAGGGAGACAACTTTGGAGATAGAAAACCTTGGGAAGAAATCAGGGGACATAGATGCAAATATCAACAACAGAATACAAGAGATAGAAGAAAGAAGCTCAGATGCTGAAGATACCATAGAAACCATGGACTCCACAATTAAAGAAAATGCAAAATGCAAAAAGCTTGTAACCCAAAACATCCAGGAAATCCAGGATACAATGAGAAGACCAAACCTAAGGATTATAGGCATAGATGAGAGTGAAGATTTACAACTTAAAGGGGCAGCAAATATCTTCAATAAAATTATGGAAGAAAACTTCCCTAACCTAAAGAGAGAGATGCCCATGAATATACAAGAAGCCTACAGAACTCCAAACAGACTGGACCAGAACAGAAACACCTCCCGTCACATAATAATCAAAACCCCAAATGCACTAAAGAAAGAAAGAATATTAAAGGCAGTAAGAGAAAAAGGCCAAGTAACATATAAAGGAAGACCTCTCAGAATCACACCAGACTTCTCATCTGAGACAATGAAAGCTAGAAGATGCTGGGCAGATCTCATGCAGACTCTAAGAGAACACAAATGCCAGCCAAAACTACTATACCCAGCAAAACTCTCAATCACCATAGATGGAGAAAGTAAGATATTCCATGACAAAACCAAGTTTACCCAATATCTATCCACAAACCCAGGCCTACAAAGGATAATAGGAGGAAAACACCAATACAAGGAGGGAAACTTCACCCTGGAAAATGCAAGATAGTAACCTTCTTTCATCAAATCCAAAAGAAGTTAACCAATCAAATTACAAAAAATAACATCAAAAATGACAGGAAGTAATAATCACTATTCCTTAATATCTCTTAACATCAATGGGCTCAATGCCCCAATAAAAAGACATAGACTAACCGACTGGATATGTGAAAAGGACCCTACATTTTGCTGCATACAGGAAAACACACCTCAGTGTCAAAGACAAACACTACCTTAGAGTAAAAGGCTGGAAGACAATTTTACAAGCAAATGGTCTCAGGATACAAGAAGGAGTAGCCATTCTAATATCAGATAAAATTGACTTTCAACCCAAAGTCATTAAAAGAGACTCTGAAGGACACTTCATGCTGGTTAAAGGAAAAATACAACAAGAAGAACTCTCAATCCTGAACATCTAGCTCCAAATGCAAGGGCATCCTCATTCATAAAAGAAAGTTTACTAAAGCTCACAGCACACATTTCACCTAACACAGTAATTGTGGGTGACTTCAATACTGCACTTTCCTCAATGGACTGATCAGGAAAACAGAAACTGAACAGGGACACAGTGAAACTAACTGAAGCTTTGGACCAATCAGATTTAACAGATATATATAGAGAGAACATTCTATCCTAAAGCAAAAGAATATACCTTTTTCTCAGCACCTCCTGGTACCTTCCCCAAAATCGACCATATAATTGGTCACAAGAAAGAGCTCAACAAATATAAGAAGATCAAACTAATCCCATGCCTCTTATCAGATCACTATGGAGTAAAAGTGGTCTTCAATAGCAACAAAAACAACAGAAAACTCACATACACATGGAAACTGAACAATATTCTACTCAACGATAACTTGGTCAAGGAAGAAATAAAGAAAGAAATTAAAGACTTTTTAGAACTTAATGAAAATGAAGACACAACATACCCAAATCTATGGGACACAATGAAAGCAGTGATAAGAGGAAAACTCATAGCCCTGAGTGTCTCCAAAAAGAAAATGTAGAGAGCATACACTAACAGCTTAATGACACACCTGAAATCACTGGAACAAAAAGAAGCTATTTCACCAAGGAGGAGTAGAAGGCAGGAAATCATCAAACTCAGGGCTGAAATCAATCAAGTAGAAACAAAGAGAACCATACAAAGAATCAACAAAACCAGGAGCTGGTTCTTTGAGAAAATCAACAAGATAGATAAACCCTTAGCCAGACTTACCAAAGGGCACAGAGACAGTATACAGATTAACAAACTTAGAAATGAAAAGAGAGATATAACAACAAAAATTGAGGAAATTAAAAAAAAATCATTAGATCCTACTACAAAAGCCTATACTCAACACATCTGGAGAATCTGGAGGAAATGGAACGTTTCCTAGACAGATATCTGACATCAAAACTAAATCAGGATCAAATAGATCAACAGTCCCATAACACCTGAAGAAATAAAAAGCGTCATAGAAAGTCTCCCAACCAAAAAAAGCACGGGACCAGATGGCTTCAGTGTAGAATTCTATCAGACCTTCATAGAAGACCTAACACCAATACTCTTCAAACTATTCCACAAAATAAAAACAGAAGGAACTCTACCCAACTCATTCTATGAAGCCAAAATTACGCTGATACCAAAACAACACAAAGATCCAACAAAGAAAGAGAACTTCAGGCCAATTTCCCTTATGAATATTGATGCAAAAATACTTAATAAAAATCTTGCCAACTGAATCCAAGAACACATCACAACGATCATCCACCATGATCAAGGTAGGCTTCATCCCAGGGATGCAGGGATGGCTCAATATAAGGAAATCCATCAATGCTATCCACTACATAAACAAACTCAAAGAAAAAAAAACCATGTGATCATCTCATTAGATGCAGAATAAGCATTTGACAAAATTCAGCATCCCTTCATGCTAAAAGTTTTGGAAAGAACAGGAATTCAAGGTGCATACCTAAACATCGTTAAAGCAATAAACAGCAAACCGGTAGCCAACATCAAACTAAATGGCGAGAAACTTGAAGCAATCCCACTAAAATCAGGGACTAGACAAGGCTGTCCTCTCTCTCCATATCTTTTCAATATAGTACTTGAAGTTCTAGCTAGAGCAATTAGACAACATAAGGAGGTCAAGGGGATACAAATTGGAAAGGAAGAAGTCAAATTATCACTATTTGCAGATGACATGATATTCTACTTAAGTGACCCGAAAACCTCCACCAGAGAACTCCTACAGCTGATAAACAACTTCAGCAAAGTGGCTGGTTATAAAATCAACTCAAGCAAATCAGTTGCCTTCCTATACTCAAAGGATATGCAGGCTGAGAAAGAAGTTAGGGAAATGACACCCTTCAAAATAGCCACAAACAATATAAAGTATTTTTGTGTGACTCTAACCAAACAAGTGAAAGATCTATATGACAAGAACTTCAGGTTTCTGAAGAAGGAAATCGAAGAAGACCTCAGAAAATGGAAAAATCTGCCATGCTCATGGATAGGCAGGATTAATATAGTAAAAGTGGCCATCTTGCCAAAAGCAATCTACAGATTCAATGCAATCCCCATCAAAATTCCAACTCAGTTCTTCACAGAGTTAGAAAAAGCAATTCTCAAATTCATCTGGAATAACAAAAAACCCAGGATAGCTAAAACTCTTCTCAACAACAAAAGAAATTCTGGGGTAATCAGTATCCCTGACTTCAAGCAATACTACAGAGCAATAGTGTTAAAAACTGTATGGTATTGGCACAGTGACAGACAAGTAGACCAATGGAATAGAATTGAAGATCCAGAAAGGAATCCACATACCTATGGTCACTTTATCTTCGACAAAGGAGCCAAAAACTTCCAGTGGAAAAAAGATAGCCTTTTCAACAAATGGTGCTGGATCAATTGGAGGTCAGCATGCAGAAGAATGCGAATTGACCCATTCTTATCGCCATGTACTAAACTTCACTCCAAGTGGATCAAGGACCTCCATGTAAAACCAGACACACTGAAACTAATAGAAAAGAAACTGGGGAAGACCCTTGAGGACATGGGCACAGGGGAAAAGTTCCTGAACAGATCACCAATAGCTTATGCTCCAAGATCAAGAATTGACAAATGGGACCTCAAAAAATTATAAAGTTTCTGTAAGGCAAAGGACACTGTTAAAAGGACAAAATGGCAACCATCAAATTGGGAAAGGATATTCACCAACCCTACATCTGATAGAGGGCTAATATCCAATATATACAAAGAACTCAAGAAGTTAGACCCCAGGGAACCAAATAACCCTATTAAAAATGGGGTACAGATCTAAACAAAGAATTTTCACCTGAAGAAATTCGGATGGCTGAGAGGCACCTTAAGAAGTGCTCAACATCATTAGTCATTAGGGAAGTGCAGATCAAAACAACCTTGAGATTTCACCTTACACCAGTCAGAATAGCTAAGGTCAAAAACCCAGGAGACAGCAGGTGTTGGCTAGGATGTGGAGAAAGAGGAACACTCCTCCACTGCTGGTGGGGCTGTAAGATGGTACAACCACTTTGGAAATCCGTCTGGCGGTTCCTCAGAAAACTGGGCATGACACTTCCGGAGGACCCTGCTATACCTCTCCTGGGCATATACCCAAAGGATTTCCTGGCATGCAATAAAGATACATGCTCCATTATGTTCATAGCAGCCTTATTTATAAGAGCCAGAAGCTGGAAAGAACCCAGATGTCCCTCAAAGGAGGAGTGGATACAGAGATTGTGGTATATTTACACAATGGAATACTACTCAGCAATTAGAAACAATGAATTCATAACATTTTTAGGCAAATGGTCTGATCTGGAAAATATCATCCTAAGTGAGGTAACCAAATCACAAAAGAATACACATGGAATGCCATCTCTGATAAGTGGATATTAATTAACCCAGAAGCCCTGAATACCCAAGGCACAAATCACATAACAAATGACTCCCATGAAGAAGTATGGAGAGGGTCCTGATCCTGGAAAGGATTGATATATCATTGGAGGGGAATATAAGGACAGAGAAAAAGGAGGGAGGTGATTGGAGAAGGGATGTAGAGAAGAAGGTTTTATGGGACAAATGGGGAGGGGAGATCTGGGAAAGGGGAAATCATTTGGAATGTAAACAAAAAATATAGAAAATAAAAATATTTAAAAAAAATGGGAAAGGATTTTCACCAATCCTACATCTGATAGATGGCTAATATCCAATATATACAAAGAACTTAAGAAGTTAGACCCCAGGGAACCAAATAACCCTATTAAAAATGGGGTACAGATCTAAACAAAGAATTTTCACCTGAAGAAATTCGGATGGCCAAGAGGCACCTTAAGAAGTGCTCAACATCATTAGTCATTAGGGAAATGCAGATCAAAACAACCTTGAGATTTCACCTTACACCAGTCAGAATGGCTAAGGTTAAAATCTCAGGAGACAGCAGGTGTTGGCCAGGATATGGAGAAAGAGGAACACTCCTCCACTGCTGGTGGGGCTGTAAGATGGTACAACCACTTTGGAAATCAGTCTGGCGGTTCCTCAGAAAACTGGACATGACACTTCTGGAGGACCCTGCTATACCTCTCCTGGGCATATAGCCAAAGGATTCCCTGGCATGCAATAAAGACACATGCTCCACTATGTTCATAGAAGCCTTATTTATATTAGCTAGAAGCTGGAAAGAACCCAGATGTCCCTCAAAGGAGGAATGGATACAGAAAATGTTGTATATTTACATAATGGAATACTACTCAGCAATTAAAAACAATGAATTCACAAAATTTTTAGGCAAATGATTTGATCTGGAAAATATCATCCTAAGTGAGGTAACCCAATAACAAAAGAATACACATGGAATGCAATCTCTGATAAGTGGATATTAATTAGCCCAGAAGCCCTGAATACCCAAGGCACAAATCGCATAACAAATGACTTCCATGAAGAAGTATGGAGAGGGTCCTGATCCTGGAAAGGATTGATCTAGCATTGGAGGGAAATATAAGGACAGAGAAAAAGGAGGGAGGTGATTGGAGAATGGATGGAGAGAAGGTTATCGGACATATGGGGAGGGGGATCTGGGAAAGGGGAAATCATTTGGAATGTAAACAAAGAATATAGAAAATAAAAATATTTAAAAAAATAAATTTAAAAAAAGAATCCTATTAACTACTAAACACTATATAATACAGAAAAATTATTCAGATCAGGATGCATTGCATAATATACACATTTTATTTTGAATCTGAATTGTTTTAATTCAAGATCAGCTACTTCTTGCGTGTGCAGTTATAAGGAAAGCAGTTAGTTAATATGCTGGCATCTCAATTTCTTGGTCTGGAGATAATAATGAGAAAATAGTCTCCAGGCAAGGAAGCAGGTAGTCTAACTGCAAATCTTCATCTCTTCTTCAGCTCCTCCAAATCTGTTCTACTAGTCTCATCACAAGCCGTGCATCAGCACACCATCCGCTGAGCCTCCATCCCTGATCTCCATCTCCAGTGGATTATATCCCCACACATTGCTTTATTCCAGATAACAACTCCAGCTGACACTCCCTGGTAATCAGCAGGCCACTTCAGCCTTATGAAAGCAGGTATGTTAACTACAGACCTTCTTCTCACTGTCCATACCTTCAACTCTAATTCCAGATTCTGTTTTTAATAATTTCTTTGTATTTGATATATTCTTTATTTACATTTCAAATTTTACCTCCCTTTCCAGTCCCATTCCTCCCAGGTAGCCCCTATCCCATTCTCCTTCCCCCTACTTCTATAAGGTGAACCTCCACCCACCCCACTCCCACCTCCCCACCTTTGATTCCCCTACACTGGGTTATCTATTGAGCCTTCATAGGACCAAGGACCTCTCCTCCCCTTGATGCCTGACAAGGCAATCCTCTGCTACATATGCAGCTAGAGTCATGTGTAGTCCTTGGTTGATGGCTTAGTCTCTGGGAGCTCTGGGGACTCTGGTTGGTTGATAATTGTTCTTCCTCTGTTGCAAACATGCTATTCCTTTTCCTTCTCTGCCTTCATCTCTCTGGAGACTAAGCAGATCCTATTGGAACTACATGCACTCCACTCTCTTGTGGACTCCCTCAGGCTCTCTATTCTAGCCAATACCTGTTTATAAAGGTCAGCTCCAAATACTTAGAAACACACTTCACCTGGAGCCCCCAGTTGACACACCCATCAAAAACCTAAGAGCATTTCTTACCAGTCAACACATAGTTATTGCACTCTAATAAGAAAGAGAGAGAGAGAGCAACATAAACCAAGGAATAATACATCCACCCAACAAAGATAAGAGTAGATTTCAGTTCTGAGAATTACAATCTGCCCAATCCCAGATGCTAGACACCAGTGTAAAAACATGATCAACTACAGCCAAGACAATATGTCTCCACTGAAGTCAAACAACCCCACTACTGGAGTCTGAATATTGTAACATAGCTAAAGCACAAGACAAAGAATTTAAAATTGTATTTATGAATGAGAAGTCCTCAAAGAGAAAAAAATGAATGAATCTATTAAAGACATGTATGAAAAGCATACACCCCCCAAAAAAGAGAGAGAAAAAGAAACAGTAGAAGGAAAAAAGTATAGGAACTCGAACAAGAACCTCAGAAGCAAACCTAATCGACAGAATATAAGAAATGAAAAAATCTCAGGAATTGAGGACACAACAAAGGAAGTCAGACTTCGTTAAAGAAAATCTTAAACATAAAAGCTCCTGCACAAAACATCCAGGAAATCTGGAACTATGCAAAGACCAAGCATAATCGGAGGAGGGCTAGAGGAAAGAAAACACCCATGTCAAGACACAGAAAATATTTTCAACAAAAGTATAAAAGAGAAACTTTCTGTTTTTATTAGATATTTTATTTATTTATACTTCAAATGTTATCCTCTTTCCTGGTTTCCTCTCCAAAAACACCTTATCCCACGCCCCCTTCCCATGCTCACTAACCCACCCACTCCCACTTTCCTGTACCTGTATTCCCTTATACTGGGGCATCAAGCCGTTTCAGGTCCAAAGACCTCTCTCTTATCTTTGATGTCCAACAAGGCCATCCTGTGATTCATATGAGCCTGGAGCCACAACCCCTCTTTGGTTGGTGGGTTAGTCCCTGGGAGATCTAAAGGGGGGTCTGGTTGGTTGACATTATTTTTCTTCCTATGGGGTTGCAAACCCTTTCAGCTCCTTCAGGCTTTCTCTAACCTCTACTTTGGGGACCATTGAGTCAGTCCTATAGTTGGCTATGAGCATCTGCCTCTGTATTTGTCAGGCTCTGGCAAAACCTTTCAGAAGACAGCCATATCAGGCTCCTGTCAGCAAGTACTTGTTGGCATTTGCATTTGGTGACTGTGTATGGGATGAATCCCCAGGTGGGGCAGTCTCTGGATGGCCTTTCCTTCAGTCTCTGCTCCACACTTTGTCTCCGTGACTCCTCCCATTAGTATTTTGTTCCCCCTTCTAAGAAAGTATCCATACTTTGGTCTTCCTTCTTCTTGGGCTTCGTATGGATTGTGAATTGTATCTTGGGTATTCTGAGCTTTTGGGCTAATATCCACTTATCAGTGAGTGCATACCATGTGTGTTCTTTTGTGATTGGGTTACCTCACTCAGGATGATATTTTCTAATTCCATCCATTTGCCTAAGAATTTCATGAACTCATTGCTTTTAATATCTGAGTAGTACTCCATTGTGTAGATATATACCACATTTTCGGTATCTATTCCTCCATTGAAGGACATCTGGGTTCTTTCCTGCTTCTGGCTACTATAAATAAGGTTGGTATGAATATAATGGAGCATGTGTCCTTATTACATGTTGGAGAATCTTCTTGGTATATGCCCAGAAGTGGTATAACAGTATTCTCCCATAGTACAATGTCCAATTTTCTGACCTACAGCCAAACTGATTTCCAGAGTGGTTGTACCAGCAGTGGAGGAGTGTTCCTCTTTCTTCACATCCTCACCAGCACCTCCCCTCACCTGAGTTTTTTGATCTCCCAGCAGTACTTTCATTTCTATATATTTCTTCAATTTTATCAGAAATATTTTCCATGTAAATTTTGAAGTTTATCAGAAAATGTTTATGATTCCACTTTCAATCAACTTAGGAATACTTTTGTACCTACCATTGTTATGTCTATATAAAATTTTCTATGATAATCTTCAATTCTAACATGTTTTTCTTTTTTTACAATTTTATCAGAAATATTTTCCATGTAAATCTTCAATTCTATCATAAAATGTTTTTAATCCCATATTTCAATTATTTTAGCAATGTTTTACATGTCTACCACTTTACTCTAATTTTCCCTGAAAATTGCAATTTTAAGGTGTTTATCTAAAATATTTTCCATGTAGATCTTTAATTTTATCAAGTGTTTTTATTTCCCGTTTAAAAAAAAGAAATCAATTTACTAGAAAAAGTCTTTATTATTACTTTAGGTACTTTGATATTAATATATATATATATGTTAATATATTTTGCTATATATTATGCCATTGATATATATATATATATATATATATATATATATATATATATATATATATATATATATATTTAATTTTCTATATTTTTTGTTTACATTCCAAATGATTTCATCTTTCCTGTTTTGCTCTTCCCCATAAGTCCCTTAAGCCCTTTTCCCTCCGCTCATTCCCAATCATCCCCTCCCACTTCTCTGTTCTGATAATCCCCTACATTGCTGCATCAAGCCTTTCCAGGACCAGGGCCTTCTCCTTCCTTCTTCTTGTGAATCATTTGATATGTGAATTGTATCTTGGGTATTCAGAACTTCTGGGCTAATATTCACTTATCAGTGACTGAATTCCATGTGCGTTTTGTTGTGATTGGGTTACCTTACTTAGGGTGATATTTTCCAGTTCCAAACATTTGCCTAAGAATTTCATGAATTCATTGTTTTTAATTGATGAGTAGTATCCCATTGTGTAAATACACCATATTTACTGCATCCATTCCTCCACTGAGGGACATCTGGGTCCTTTCCAGCTTCTGGCTATTATAAATAAGGTTGCTATGAACAGAGTGGAGCATGTTTCTTATTGCATGCCAGGGAATCCTCTGGGTATAAGCCCAGGAGTGGTATGACAGGGTACTCCGGAAGTGTCATGCCCACTTTTCTGAGGAAATGCCAGATTGATTTCCAGAGTGGTGGTACCAGCTTGCAATCCCAACAGCAGTGGAGAAGTGTTCCTTTTTCTCCACATCTCTGCAACACCTGCTGTCTCCTGAGTTTTTAATCTTAGCCATGCTGACTGGTGTGAGGTGAAATCTCAGGGTTGTTTTGATCTGCATTTCCCTAATCACTAATGATGATGAACATTTCTTAAGGTTCTTTTCAGCCATTCAAAGTTCTTGAGGTGAAAATTCTTTGTTTAGTTCTGTACCCCATTTTTAACAGGGTTATTTGGCTCTCTGGAGTCTAATTTCTTGAGTTCATTGTATATATTGGATATTAGCCCTCTGTCAGATGTAGGGTTGGTGAAGATCTTATTCCACTTTGTTGGTTGACCTTTTTGCCCTTTTGACAGTGTCCTTTGCCTTACAGAAACTTTGTAATTTTATGAGGTCCCATTTGTCAATTCTTGATCTTTGAGCATAAGCTATTGGTATTCTGTTCAGGAACTTTTCCACTGTGCCCATGTCCTCAAGGGTCTTCCCCAGTTTCTTTTCTATTAGGTTCAGTGTGTCTGGTTTTATGTGGAGGTCCTTGAGCCACTTGGAGTTGAGATTAGTACAGGGAGATAAGAATGGACCAATTCGCATTCTTTTGCATGGTAACCTCCAATTGAACCGGCACAATTTTTGAAGAGGCTATCTTTTTTCCACTGGATGTTTTCAGCTCCTTTGTTGAAGATCAAGTGAGGATAGGTATGTGGGTTCATTTCTGGGTCTTCAATCCTGCTTCGTTGATCCACTTGTCTGTCATTGTACCAATACCATGTAGTTTTTTAACACTATTGGTCTGTAGTAATGTTTGAGGTCCGGAATATTGATTCCCCATGAAGTTCTTTTGCTGTTGAGAATAGTTTTAGCTATCCTAGGTTTTTTGTTATTCCAGAAGAATTTGAGAATTATTCTTTCTAACTCTATGAAGAACTGAGTTGAGATATTGATGGGGATTGCATTGAATCTGTATATTGCTTTAGGCAAGGTGGCCATTTTTACTATTTTAATCCTGCCAATCCACAAGCATGGAAGATTTTTTTCAATTTTCTAAGGTCTTCTTTGTTTCCCTTCTTCAGAAACCTGAATGACTTGTCATACAGATCTTTCACTGGTTTGGTTAGAATCACACCAAGATACATTATATTGTTTGTGGCTATTGTGAAGGTTGTCATTTCCCTAATTTCTTTCTCAGCCTGTTTATCCTTTGAGTATAGGAAGGCTACTGATTTTCTTGAGTTGATTTTTTATCCAGACACATTGCTGAAGTTTTTTATCTGTAGGAGTTCTCTGGTGGAGTTTTTGGCGTCACTTAAGTATACTATCATATCATCTGCAAATAGTGATAGTTTGATTTCCTCCTTTCCAATTTGTATCCCTTTGAATTCCTTATGTTGTCTAATTGCTCTACTTAGAACACCAAGTATTATATTGAAAGGATATGGAGAGAGGGGGCAGCCTTATCTAGTCCCTGATTTTAGTCATTGCTACAAGCTTCTCTCCATTTGGTTTAATCTTGGCTACCGGTTTGCTGTATATTGCTTTTACTATGTATAGGTATGTGCCTTGAATTCCTGTCCTTTCCAAGACTTTTAGCATGAAAGGATGCTGAATTTTGTCAAATGATTTTTTAGCATCTAATGAAATGACCATGTGTTTTTTTCTTTGAGTTTATGTAATGGATTGCATTGATGGATTTCTGTATATTGAGCCATCACCGCATCACTGGGATGAAGCGTAATTGATCATGTTGAATGATGTTTCGAAGTGTTCTTGGATTCAATTGGCAAGAATTTTATTGTGTATTTTTGCATTGATATGCATAAGGGACATTGGCCTGTAGTTCTCACTCTTTGTTGGATCTTTGTGTGGTTTTGGCATCAGTGTAATTGCTGCTTCATAGAACAAGTTGGTTAGTGTTCCTTCTGTTTCATTTTGTGGAATAATTTGAAGAGTATTGGCGTTAGGTCTTCTTTGAAGGTCTGATAGAATTCTGCACTAAAAACATCTGGTCCTGTGTGTTTTTTGGTTGGAAAACTTTCAACGACCACCTTCTATTTCTTTAGGGGTTATGGGACTGTTTAGATGATCTATTTGATCCTGGTTTAATTTGGGTATTTGGTATCTGTCTAGGAAATTGCCCATTTCCTACAGATTCTCCAGTTGTGTTGCATATAAGCTTTTGAAGTAGGAGCTAATGATTTTTTGGATTTCCACAGTTTCTGTTGATATACCTCCCTTTTCATTTCTAATTTTGTTAATTTGGAAACTGTCTTTGTGCCCATTGGTTAGTCTGTCTAAGGGTTTTTCTATCTTATTGATTTTCTCAAAGAACAAACTTCTAGTTTTCTTGATTGTTTGTATGGTTCTCTTTGTTTCTACTTGAGTAATTTCAGCCCAGAGTTTGACGATTTCCTGTCTTCTACTCCTCCTGGGTAAATTAGGTTCTTTTTGTTCCAGGGCTTTCAGGTTTGCCATTAAGCTGCTAGTGTATGCTCTCTCCATTTTCTTTTTGGAGGCACTCAGGGCTATGAGTTTTCCTCTCAGCACTGCTTCCATTGTGTCCCATAGATTTGGGTATGTTGTGCCTTCATTTTCATTAAATTCTTTTTTTTTATTCGATATGTTTTTATTTACATTTCAAATGATTTCCCCTTTTCTAGCCCCCCACTCCCCGAAAGTCCCTTAAGCCCCCTTCTCTCCCCCTGTCCTCCCACTCACCCCTTCCCACTTCCCCATTCTGGTTTTGCCGAATACTGCTTCACTGAGTCTTTCTAGAACAAGGGGTCACTCCTCCTTTCTTCTTGTACCTCATATGATGTGTGGATTATGTTTTGGGTATTCCAGTTTCCTAGGTTAATATCCACTTATTAGTGAGTGCATACCATGATTCAGCTTTTGAGTCTGGGTTACCTCACTTAGTATGATGTTCTCTAGCTCCATCCATGATTTGCATTTCCCTAATGACTAATGAAGTTGAGCATTTTTTAAGATGCTTCTCCGCCATCCGAAGTTCTTCAGGTGAGAATTCTTTCTTTAATTCTGTACCCCATTTTTTAATAGGGTTGTTTGGTTTTCTGGAGTCTAACTTCTTGAGTTCTTTATATATATTGGATATTAGCCCTGTATCTGATGTAGGATTGGTGAAGATCTTTTCCCAATTTGTTGGTTGCTGATTTGTCTTCTTTTTTTTTTTTGTCTTTTTTTTATTCGATATATTTTTTATTTACATTTCAAATGATTTCCCCTTTTCTAGACCCCCACTCCCTGAAAGTCCCATAAGCCCCCTTTAATCCCCCTGTCCTCCCACCCACACCTTCCCACTTCCCTGTTCTGGTTTTGCCCTATACTTCTTCACTGAGTCTTTCAAGAACAAGCGGCCACTCCTCCTTTCTTCTTGTACCTCATTTGATGTATGGATTATGTTTGGGGTATTCCAGTTTTCTAGGTTAATATCCACTTATTAGTGAGTGCATACCATGAGTCACCTTTTGAGTCTGGGTTACGTCACTTAGTATGATGTTTTCTAGCTCCATCCATTTGCCTAAGAATTTCATGAATTCATTGTTTCTAATGGCTGAATAGTACTCCATTGTGTAGATATACCACATTTTTTGCATCCACTCTTCTGTTGAGGGATACCTGGGTTCTTTCCAGCATCTGGCAATTATAAATAGGGCTGCTATGAACATAGTAGAGCATGTATCCTTATTACATGGAGGGGAATCCTCTGGGTATATGCCCAGGAGTGGTATAGCAGGATCTTCTGGAAGTGAGGTGCCCAGTTTTCAGAGGAACCGCCAGACTGATTTCCAGAGTGGTTGTACCAATTTGCAACCCCACCAGCAGTGGAAGAGTGTTCCTCTTTCTCCACATCCTCTCCAACACCTGCTGTCTCCTGAATTTTTAATCTTAGCCATTCTGACTGGTGTAAGGTGAAATCTCAGGGTTGTTTTGATTTGCATTTCCCTAATGACTAATGAAGTTGAGCATTTTTTAAGATGCTTCTCCGCCATCCGAAGTTCTTCAGGTGAGAATTCCCTGTTTAACTCTGTACCCCATGTTTTAATAGGGTTGTTTGGTTTTCTGGAGTCTAACTTCTTAAATTCTTTATATATATATTGGATATTAGCCCTCTATCTGATGTAGGATTGGTGAAGATCTTTTCCCAATTTGTTGGTTGCCGATTTTTCCTTTTGATGGTGTCCTTTGCCGTACAGAAACTTTGTAATTTTATGAGGTCCCATTTGTCAATTCTTGATCTTAGAGCATACACTATTGGTGTTCTGTTCAGAAATTTTCTCCCTGTACCAATGTCCTCAAGGGTCTTCCCAGTTTCTTTTCTATTAGCTTCAGAGTGTCTGGCTTTATGTGGAGGTCCTTGATCCATTTGGATTTGAGCTTAGTACAAGGCGATAAAGATGGATCAATTTGCATTCTTCTGCATGCTGTCCTCCAGTTGAACCAGCACCATTTGTTGAAAAGGCTATCTTTTTTCCATTGGATGTTTTCAGCCCCTTTGTCGAGGATCAAGTGGCCATAGGTGTGTGGGTTCATTTCTGGATCTTCAATCCTGTTCCATTGATCTGCCTGCCTGTCACTGTACCAATACCATGCAGTTTTTAACACTATTGCTCTGTAGTATTGCTTGAGGTCAGGGATAATGATTCCTCCAGAATTTCTTTTGTTGCTGAGAATAGTTTTAGCTATCCTGGGTTTTTTGTTATTCCAGATGAATTTGTTAATTGCTTTTTCTAACTCTGTGAAGAATTGAGTTGGGATTTTGATGGGTATTGCATTGAATCTGTATATTGCTTTTGGCAAAATGGCCATTTTAACTATATTGATTCTGGAGATCCACGAGCATGGGAGGTTTTCCCATTTTTTGAGGTCTTCTTCCATTTCCTTCTTCAGAGTCTTGAAGTTCTTGTCGTAAAGATCTTTCACATGTTTGGTAAGAGTCACCCCAAGATATTTTATATTGTTTGTGGCTATTGTGAAGGGGGTCATTTCCCTAATTTCTTTCTCAGCCTGCTTATCCTTTGAGTATAGGAAGGCCACTAATTTGCTTGAGTTGATTTTATAACCTGCCACTTTGCTGAAGTTGTTTATCAGCTGTAGGAGCTCTGTAGTGGAGTTTTTTTGGGTCACTTAGGTAGACTATCATGTCATCTGCAAATAATGATAGTTTGAATTCTTTCTTTCCAATTTGTATCCCTTTGACCTCCTTATGTTGTCGAATTGCCCGAGCTAGTACTTCAAGTACAATATTGAAAAGATAAGGAGAGAGGGGGCAGCCCTGTCTAGTCCCTGATTTTAGTGGGATTGCTTCAAGTTTCTCTCCATTTAGTTTGATGCTGGCTACCGGTTTGCTGTATATTGCTTTTACTATGTTTAGGTATGGGCCTTGAATTCCCGTTCTTTCCAAGACTTTAAGCATGAAAGGATGCTGAATTTTGTCAAATGCTTTTTCAGCATCTAATGAAATGTCCATGTGGTTTTTTTCTTTGAGTTTGTTTATGTAGTGGATTGCATTGATGGATTTCCATATATTAAACCAACCCTGCATTCCCGGGATAAAGCCTACTTGATCATGGTGGATGATCGTTTTGATGTGTTCTTGGATTCGGTTGGCAAGAATTTTATTGAGTATTTTTGCATCGATGTTCATAAGGGAAATTGGTCTGAAGTTCTCTTTCTTTGTTGGATCTTTGTGTGGCTTTGGTATCAGCGTAATTGTGGCTTCGTAGAAGGAATTGGGTAGTGTTCCTTCTGTTTCTATTTTGTGGAATAGTTTGAAGAGTATTGGTGTTAACTCTTCTTTGAAGGTCTGATAGAATTCTGCATTGAAACCATCTGGTCCTGTGCTTTTTTTAGTTGGAAGACTTTCTATGACTCCTTCTATTTCTTTAGGCGTTATGGGACTGTTTAGATGATCTATTTGGTCCTGATTTAATTTTGGTATTTGGTATCTGTCAAGGAAATTGTCCATTTCCTCCAGATTCTCCAGTTGTGTTGAGTACAGGCTCTTGTAGTAGGATCTGATGATTTTTTGGATTTCCTCAGTTTCCGTTGTTATATCTCCCTTTTCATTTCTAAGTTTGTTAATTTGGATACTTTCTCTGTGCCCTTTGGTCAGTCTGGCTAAGGGTTTATCTATCTTGTTGATTTTCTCAAAGAACCAGCTCCTGGATTCGTTAATTCTTTGTACTGTTCGCTTTGTTTCCAATTGATTGATTTCAGCCCTGAGTTTGATGATTTCCTGAATTCTACTCCTCCTGGGTGAATTGGCTTCTTTTTGTTCCAGGGCTTTCAGGTGTGTCATTAAGCTGCTAGTGTATGCTCTCTCCATTTTCTTTTTGGAGGCACTCAGGGCTATGAGTTTACCTCTTAACACTGCTTTCATTGTGTCCCAAAGATTTGGGTATGTTGTGCCTTGATTTTCATTAAATTCTAAAACGTCTCTAATTTCTTTCTTTATTTCTTCTTTGGTCAAGGTGTCATTGAGTAGAGTATTATTCAGCCTCCATGTGTATGTGGGATTTCTGTTGTTTTTGTAGCTATTGAAAATCACTCTTATACCATAGTGATCTGATAGGAGGCATGGGATTAGTTTGATCATCTTATATTTGTTGAGGTCTGCCTTGTGTCCAATTATATGGTCGATTTTGGAGAAGGTACCATGAGGTGCTGAGAAAAAGGTATATTCTTTTGCTTTAGGGTGAAATGTTCTATAAATATCAGTCAAATCCAATTGGTCCAAAGCTTCAATTAGTTTTACCGTGTCTCTGTTTAGTTTCTGTTTTCCCGATTGGTCCATTGAGGAAAGTGGAGTGTTGAAGTCCCCCACAATTATTGTGTTAGGTGCAATGTGTGCTTTGAGCTTTAGTAAAGTTTCTTTTACGAATGAGGGTGCCTTTGCATTTGGCGCATAGATGTTCAGAATTGAAAGTTCTTCTTGGTGGATTTTTCCTTTGACCAGCAAGAAGTGTCCTTCTGTGTCTCTTTTGATGACTTTAGGTTGAAAGTCAATTTTATCTGATATTAGAATGGCTACTCCTGCTCGTTTCCTGTGACCATTGGCTTGTAAGATTGTCTTCCAGCCTTTTACTCTAAGGTAGCTTTTATCTTTGACACTGAGGTGTGTCTCCTGTATACAGCAAATTGTAGGGTCCTGTTTCCTTATCCAGTCTGTTA
Source organism: Apodemus sylvaticus (assembly GCF_947179515.1). Classification (NCBI taxonomy): domain Eukaryota; kingdom Metazoa; phylum Chordata; class Mammalia; order Rodentia; family Muridae; genus Apodemus; species Apodemus sylvaticus. The sequence continues at coordinate 57,592,118 of NC_067495.1, read as the reverse complement.
GTCTATGTCTTTTTATTGGGGAATTGAGACCATTGATGTTAAGAGATATTAGGGAATAGTGATTATTACTTCCTGTCATTTTTGATGTTCTTTTTATATTTGAGTGGTTATCTTCTTTTGGGTTTGATGAAGGAAGGTAACTATCTTGCTTTTTCCAGGGTGTAGTTTCCCTCCTTGTATTGGAGTTTTCCTCCTATTATTCTTTGTAGAGCTGGGTTTGTGGAAAGATATTGTGTAAATTTGGTTTTGTCATGGAATATCTTGGTTTCTCCATCTATGGTGAATGAGAGTTTTGCTGGGTATAGTAGTCTTGGCTGACATTTGTGTTCTCTTAGAGTCTGCATGAGATCTGCCCAGGATCTTCTAGCTTTCATGGTCTCTGGTGAGAAGTCTGGTGTGATTCTGATAGGTCTTCCTTTATATGTTACTTGGCCTTTCTCTCTTACTGCCTTTAATATTCTTTCTTTGTTTCGTGCATTTGGGGTTTTGATTATTATGTGACAGGAGGTATTTCTGCTCAGGTCCAGTCTGTTTGGAGTTCTGTAGGCTTCTTGTATATTCATAGGCATCTCTCTCTTTAAGTTAGGAAAGTTTTCTTCCATAATTTTGTTGAAGATATTTGCTGGCCCTTTCTGTTGTAAATCTTCACTCTCATCTATACCTATAATCCTTAGGTTTGATCTTCTCATTGTATCCTGGATTTCCTGGATGTTCTGGGATACAAGCTTTTTGCATTTTGTATTTTCTTTGACAGTTGAGTCAATGGTTCCTATGGTATCTTCAGCATCTGAGATTCTTTCTTCCATCTCTTGTATTCTGTTGTTTATATTTGCATCTATGGCCCCTGATTTCTTCTCAAGGTTTTCTATCTCCAAAGTTGTCTCCCTTTGTGATTTCTTAGTTGTTTCTACTTCTGTTTTTAGGTCCAGGATGGTTTCACTCAGTTCCATCATTTTTTTGTCTGTGTTTTCCTGTAATTCTTTAAGAGATTTTTGTGTTTCCTCTTTCGTGACTTCTGCCTGTTGACTCAAGTTCTCCTGCATTTCTTTAAGTTTTTTTTTTTTTTTTTTTTTTTTTGCCTTTCTTCTTTATTGGCTTCTATCTCTTGGGCCTTATTCTCCTGCATTTCTTTAAGTGTTTTTTGTGTTTCCATTATACGGGTTTCTAGCTTATTCATGTTCCTCTGCATTTCTTTAAGAGATTCATTCATGTCCTTTTTGTGTTCTTCTAGCAGCATCATGAACAGTGATTTTAAATCCAAATCTTGTTTCTCTGGTGTGTTGGCATAACCAGGACTTGCTGATGTTGGAGAGTTTGGTTCAGATGCTGCCATATTGCCTAGATTTCTGTTAGTAGCGTTCCTGCGTTTGCCCTTTGCCATCTTGTTCTCTGGAGCTAATTGGTCTTGTCTCTGGCTGGTGTTTCAGCCTCCTGAGAGGCTCTAGGGCTATTTCTGCACCACTGGAGGGCAGGGTTTCCCCTGTTGCAGATTGCTAATGTGCTTTCCTCCTCTTGGGTGCCCTTGCAGCCCTAGTGTTCTTTGCCCCAGATTGTGTCTGTGAGCCAGAAGGTGCCCGTTTGCTCCTTCAGGGAGTGCTGAGGCTGTATGCTGTAGGGACCTTTTCTGCGTGCTGATCTCTCTGCTGGGCAGCGGAACTCCCAACCGGGTTGGTGCACACAAGGCTAGCCTAGCTGCTCAGGCCCTGAGTCTAGGCAAAAGCCTGGCAGGCCAATGTCTGAGCAAAGTTCCCCTCAGCTGTGAGTGTTAATTGGGTCTGTCAGGTGGCTAGGATGGTGGCCTGTGCGCGCTCCCTGAGAGTGCTGGGAGAGTCTGCTGGGCTAACAACCTCCTGGCCGGGTCAGCACACAGATGGCCCACCGAGCAGCCCAGGGCCTGGGGGCAGTCCAGGGCCTGACCGTCTGAGACCCCTGCTATGTCCGCCTCGGGCTATGCCTGTTAGCTGGTTTGGTTTTACCTGCTAGGTCTCTCTGGCTTCCAGTAGGGAAAATGGCGGTGGTGCGCAAACTGGCCCGGATAAACAACCTCCTGGCCGGGTCGGCACACAGGTGGCCCACCGAGCAGCCCAGGGCCTGGGGGCAGTCCAGGGCCTGATCGTCTGAGACCCCTGCTATGCCCGCCTCGGGCTATGCCTGTTAGCTGGTTTGGTTTTGTCTGCTGGGTCCCACTGGCTTCCCATAGGCAAAATGGCTGTGGTGCAGGCCGGCCAAACAAGCTCCTGGCTGGGTCGGCACACAGATGGCCCACCGAGCAACCCAGGACCTGGGGGCAGTCCAGGGCCTGACCGTCTGAGACCCCTGCTATGTCCGCCTCGGGCTATGCCTGTTAGCCGGTTTGGTTTTGCCTGCTAGGTCTCTCTGGCTTCCCTTAGGCAAAATGGCTGTGGTGCACGCACTTGCGCAGGCGGGGGGAGGGGGGGAACCTCCTGGCCGGGTTTGCACCCTGGTGCCCCCCCCCCCGCCCCCGATCAGCCCAGGGCCTGGTTGCAGGCCAACGCCCGTCGGGCTTAGACCCCTGCGATGTTGGTCTCGGGTTATATTTGCGTACCTCAGTCTGATTTCTCTGGCGACCTAGAAGCAATATGGAGGTCTCGTATCTGACTAGCAGGAAGCAGAGTTCTGGTGTGGCTTCTGTGTGGTGAAAGGCTCCGTAAATCCTCCGCTGCTCACAGCCTGGCTGGCCAGCGATGGCCAGTGGTCGTGGGCGCAGGGTCTGCCTGGACCCTGTCCGCTTGGTTCTACACTGATGACCCTTCCTCTGGACCAGCCGCTGCTGCTGCTGCTGCTGCTGCTGCTGCTGCTGCTGCTGCTGCTGCTGCCACCGCTGCCCGCCGATTTGTCTTCTTGATGGTGTCCTTTGCCTTACAGAAACTTTGTAATTTTATGAGGTCCCATTTGTCAATTCTTTATCTTAGAGCATACCCTATTGGTGTTTTGTTCAGAAACTTTCTCCCTGTACCGATGTCCTCAAGGGTCTTCCCCAGTTTCTTTTTTATTAGCTTCAGAGTGTCTGGCTTTATGTGGAAGTCCTTGATCCATTTGGATTTGAGCTTAGTACAAGGAGACAAGGATGGATCTATTTGCATTCTTCTGCATGCTGACCTCCAGTTGAACCAGCACCATTTGTTGAAAAGGCTATCTTTTTTCCATTGGATGTTTTCAGCCTCTTTGTCGAGGATCTAGTGGCCATAGGTGTGTGGGTTCATTTCTGGATCTTCAATCCTGTTCCATTGATCCTCCTGCCTGTCACTGTACCAATACCATGCAGTTTTTAACACTATTGCTCTGTAGCATTGCTTGAGGTCAGGGATACTGATTCCCCCAGACTTTCTTTGTTACTGAGAATAGTTTTAGCTATCTTGGGTTTTTTGTTGTTCCAGATGAATTTGGTAATTGCTCTTTCTAACTCTGTGAAGAATTGAGTTGGGATTTTGGTGGGTATTGCATTGAATTTGTATATTGCTTTTGGCAAAATGGCCATTTTAACTATATTGATTCTGCCGATCCATGAGCATGGGAGGTTTTCCCATTTTTTGAGGTCTTCTTCCATTTCCTTCTTCAGAATCTTGAAGTTATTGTCATACAGATCTTTCACATGTTTGGTAAGAGTCACCCCAAGATACTTTATACTGTTTGTGGCTATTGTGTAGGGGGTCATTTCCCTAATTTCTTTTTCAGCCTGCTTATCCTTTGAGTATAGGAAGGCCACTAATTTGCTTGAGTTGATTTTATAACCTGCCACTTTGCTGAAGTTGTTTATCAGCTGTAGGAGCTCTGTAGTGGAGTTTTTTTGGGTCACTTAGGTAGACTATCATGTCATCTGCAAATAATGATAGTTTGAATTCTTTCTTTCCAATTTGTATCCCTTTGACCTCCTTATGTTGTCGAATTGCCCGAGCTAGTACCTCAAGTACAATATTGAAAAGATAAGGAGAAAGGGGGCAGCCCTGTCTAGTCCCTGATTTTAGTGGGATTGCTTCAAGTTTCTCTCCATTTAGTTTGATGCTGGCTACCGGTTTGCTGTATATTGCTTTTACTATGTTTAGGTATGGGTCTTGAATTCCTGTTCTTTCCAAGACTTTAAGCATGAAAGGATGCTGAATTTTGTCAAATGCTTTTTCAGCATCCAATGAAATGACCATGTGGTTTTTTTCTTTGAGTTTGTTTATGTAGTGGATTGCATTGATGGATTTCCATATATTGAATCAACCCTGCATTCCCAGGATAAAGCCTACTTGATCATGGTGGATGATTGTTTTGATGTGTTCTTGGATTCGGTTGGCAAGAATTTTATTGAGTATTTTTGCATCTATGTTCATAAGGGAAATTGGTCTGAAGTTCTCTCTCTTTCTTGGATCTTTGTGTGGTTTTGGTATTAGTGTAATTGTGGCTTCGTAGAAGGATTTGGGTAGTGTTCCTTCTGTTTCTATTTTGTGGAATAGTTTGAAGAGTATTGGTGTTGACTCTTCTTTGAAGGTCTGATAGAATTCTGCACTGAAACCATCTGGTCCTGTGCTTTTTTTGGTTGGAAGACTTTCTATGATTCCTTCTATTTCTTTAGGCATTATGGGACTTTTTAAATGATCTATTTGGTCCTGATTTAATTTTGGTATTTGGTATCTGTCAAGGAAATTGTCCATTTCCTCCAGATTCTCCAGTTGTGTTGAGTATAGGCTCTTGTAGTAGGATCTGATGATTTCTTGGATTTCCTCAGTTTCCGTTGTTATATCTTCCTTTTCATTTCTAAGTTTGTTAATTTGGATACTTTCTCTGTGCCCTTTGGTCAGTCTGGCTAAGGGTTTATCTATCTTGTTGATTTTCTCAAAGAACCAGCTCCTGGTTTTGTTGATTCTTTGTATGGTTCCCTTTGTTTCTACTTGATTGATTTCCGCCCTGAGTTTGATGATTTCCTGCCTTCTACTCCTCCTGTGTGAAATAGCTTCTTTTTGTTCCAGGGCTTTCAGGTGTGTCATTAAGCTGGTAATGTATGCTCTCTCCATTTTCTTTTTGGAGGCATTCAGGGCTATGAGTTTTCCTCTTAGCACTGCTTTCATTGTGTCCCATAGATTTGGGTATGTTGTGTATTCATTTTCATTCTGTTCTAAAAAGTCTTTAATTTCTTTCTTTATTTCTTTCTTGACCAAGGTATCATTGAGTAGAATATTGTTCAGTTTCCACATGTATGTGGGTTTTCTCTTCTTTTTGTTGCTATTGAAGACCACTTTTACTCCATAGTGATCTGATAGGAGGCATGGGATTAGTTCGATCTTCTTATATTTGTTGAGGTCTGTCTTGAGACCAATTATATGGTTGAATTCGGAGAAGGTAGTATGAGGTGTTGAGAAAAAGGTATATTCTTTGGCTTTAGGATGAAATTATATATATATATATATATATATATATATATATATATATATATATATATATATATATATTATTGTATTATATATATATATATAATACAATTGGTCCAATGCTTTAAATAATTTCACTGTGTCCCTATTTAGTTTTTGTTTTCCAGAACGGTCCATTAAGGAAAGTGGAGTGTTGAAGTCACCCATAATTTTTGTGTTAGGTACAATGTGTGCTTTAAGCTTCAGTAAAGTTTCTTTTATGAATGAGGATGTCCTTCAATTTGGAGCATAGCTGTTCAGAATGGAGAGTTCTTCTTGGTGGATTTTTCCCTTGACCAGTAAGAACTGTCCTTCCATGTCTCTTTTGATGACTTTAGGTTGAAAGTCAATTTTATCTGTTATTAGAATGGCTATTCCAGCTTGTTTCCTAAGACCATTTGCTTGTAAAATTGTTTTCCAGACTTTTATTCTGAGGTAGTGTTTGTCTTTGTCACTGAGTTGTGTTTCCTGTAAGCTACAAAATGTAGGGTCCTGTTTACTTATGCAGTCTGTTAGTCTATGTTTTTTTATTGGGAAATTGAGTCCATCGATGTTAAGAGATATTAAGAAGTAGTGATTGTTACTTCCTGTTATTTTTGATGCTATTTTTATATTTGAGTGGTTATCTTCTTTTTGGTTTGATGAAAGAAGGTTACTATCTTGCTTTTTCCAGGGTGTAGGTTCACTCCTTGTATTGGTGTTTTCCTCCTATTATCCTTTGTAGAGCTGTTTTGTGGAAAGATATTTTGTAAATTTGGTTTTATCATGGAATATCTTGGTTTCTCCACCTATGGTGATTGAGAATTTTGCAGGGTATAGTAGCCTTGGCTGGCATTTGTCTTCTCTTAGAGTCTGTATGGGATCTGCCCAGGATCTTCTAGCTTTCATGGTCTCTGGTGAGAAGTCTGGTGTAATTCTTTTTATTTTGTTTTATTATTTTTATTCGATATATTTTTTTATTTGCATTTCAAGTGATTTCCCCTTTTCTGGCTCCCCCACTCCCCGAAAGGCCCATAATACCCCATCCTTCCCCCTGTTCTCCCACCCACCCTTTCCCACTTCCCTGTTCTGGTTTTGTCCTATACTGCTGCACTGACTCTTTCCAGAACAAGGGGCCACTCCTCCGTTCTTCATGTACCTCCTTTGATGTGTGGATTATGTTTTGAGTGTTTCAGTTTTCTAGGTTAATATCCACTTATTAGTGAGTGCATACCATGACTGATCTTTTGAGACTGGGTTACCTCACTTAGTATGATGTTCTCCAGCTCCACTCATTTGCCTAAGAATTTCATGAATTCATTGTTTCTAATGGCTGAATAGTACTCCATTGTGTAGACATATCACATTTTTTGCATCCACTCTTCTGTTGAGGGATACCTGGGTTCTTTCCAGCATTTGGCAATTATAAATAGGGCTGCTATGAACATAGTAGAACATGTATCTTTATAACATGCTGGGGAATCCTCTGGATATATGCCCAGGAGTGGTATAGCAGGATCTTCTGGAAGTGAGGTGCCCAGTTTTCAGAGGAACCGCCAGACTGATTTCCAGAGTGGTTGTACCAATTTGCAACCCCACCAGCAGTGGAGGAGTGTTCCTCTTTCTCCACACCCTCTCCAACACCTGCTGTCTCCTGAATTTTTAATCTTAGCCATTCTGACTGGTATAAAGTGAAATCTCAGGATTGTTTTGATTTGCATTTCCCTAATGACTAATAATGTTGAGCTTTTTTTTTTTTTACTTCTTTCTTTCCAACTTGTATACCTTTGAACTCTTTATGTTGTCAAATGCATAGGATTTTTTGTACTATATTCAATAAGTATGGAGAGAATGGGCAGCCTTGTATAGTCCAAGTTTCTCTCCATTTAGTTTAATGTTGGCTATTGGTTTGCTGTATATTGCTTTTACTATGTTTAGGTATGGGCCTTGAATTTCTGATCTTTCTAAGACTTTTATCATGAATGGGTGCTGGATTTTGTCAAATGCTTTCTCAGCATCTAATGAAATTATCATGCATTTTTTCTTTGAGATTGTTTATATAGCGTATTACTTTGATGAATTTACTTATATTGAACCATCGCTGCATCCTTGGGTTTAAAACCACTTAATCATTATGAACAATGGTTTTGATGTGTTCTTGGATTTAGTTTGTGATAATTTTATTGCCTACTTTTACAATGATATTCATAAGGGTAATTGGTCTGAAGTTCTCCTTCTTTGTAGGGTCTTTGGGTGATTTAGGTATCAGAGTAATTATGGCTTCAAAATTACCCAGAATGAATTGGGTAGTGCCTCTTCTGTTTCTATTTTGTGGAATAGTTTGAAGAATATTGATATTAGGCTTCTTTGAAGGTCTGAAAGAACTCTACACTAAACCCATCTAGTTCTGAGCTTCTCTTGGTTGGGAGACTATTGATGACTGCTTCTATTTCTTTAGGGGTTTGGGGGCTATTTAGATCATTTACCTGATCCTGATTTAAATTTGGTACCTAGTATCTGTCTGGGAAATTTTCCATTTCATCTAGATTTTCCAGTTTTGTTGAGTAAAGACTTTTGTAGTAGGATCTGATGATTTTTTTTGTTTCTTTAGTTTCTTTTGTTATCTCTCCCTTTTCATTTCTGATTTTGTTAGTTTGGATATTGTCTATGTGCCCACTGGTTAGTCTGGTTAAGAGTTTATCTATCTTGTCAATTTTTCTCAAAAAATCCAGCTCCTAAATTGGTTGATTCTTTGTATGTTTCTTTTGTTTCCACATGGTTGAATTCACCCCTGAGTTTGATTATTTCCTGCTGTCCACTCCTCTTGGGTGTATTTGTTTCTTTTTGTTCTAGAGCTTTCAGATGTGCTGTCAAGCTGCTAGTGTATGCCCTCTCCAGTTTCTTTTTTAGGCACTAAGAGCTATGAGTTTTCCTCTTAGGACTGCTTTCATTGTGTCCCATAGTTTTGGTATGATGTGTCTTCATTTTCTTTAAATTCTAAGATGTCTTTAATTTCTTTATTTCTTCCTTGACAAATTTATCATTGAGGAGAGTGTTGGCTAGCTTCCACATGTATGTGGGTTTTCTTTTTTTTTTTTTTAACTGAAGATCAGCCTTAGTCTGTGATGATCTGACAGGACACATGATATATTTCAATATTCTTTTATCTATTGAGACCTGTTTTGTGACTGATTATATCATCAATTTTGGAGAAGGTACCATGAGGTACGGAGAAGAAGGTATATTGTTTTGTTTTTGGATAAAATGTTCTATAGATATCTGTTAAATATACTTGATTCATAGTTTCTGTTAGTTTCACTGTTTCTCTGTTTGGATTCTGTTTCCATGATCTGTAAATTGATGAAAATGGGTTGGTGAAATCTCCCACTATTATTTTGTGAGGTGCAATGTGGTTATGGGCTTTAATAAAGTTTCTTTCATGAATGTGTGCACCCTTGCATTTGGAGCATAGATGTTCAGGACTGAGAGTTCTTCTTGGTATGTTTTTTCTTTGATGAGTATGAAGTATCCTTCCTTATGTTTTTTGAGAACTTTAGGTTGAAAGTTGATTTTATTCAGTATTAGAATGGCTACTCCAGATTATTTCCTAGGACCGTTTGCTTGGAAAATTGTTTTTTAGCCTTTTACTTTGAGGTAGTGTTCATCTTTGTTACTGTGGTAGGTTTCTTGTATGGAGCAAATTGTTGGGTCCTGCTTAAATAAACTGCCTTTTAGTCTATGTCTTCTTATTGGGGAATTGAGTCCATTGACATTAAAAGATATTAAGGAAAAGTGATTGTTGCTTCCTGGTATTATTGTTAAAGGTGAAGTTGTTTATATGGCTGTCTTCTTATTGGTTAATGTAAGATTACTTTCTTCCTTTTTCTAGGGTTCAGTTTCCCTCCTTGTGTTGGAGTTTTCCATTTATTATCCTTTGAAGGGCTGGATTTGTGGAAAGATATAGTGTAAATTTGGTTTTGTCATGGAATACCTTTGTTTCTCCATCAATGGTAATTGAGAATTTTTCTGGGTATAGTAGCCTGGGCTGGCATTTGTGTTATCTTAGGGTCTGTATGAGATCTGCCCAGGATCTTCTAGGTTTCATAATCTCTCGTAAGGAGTCTGGTATAATTCTGGTAGGTCTGCCTTTATATGTTACTTGACTTTTTTCCCTTATTGCTTTTAAGTATTCTTTCTTTGTTTTGTGTATTTGGTCTTTTGATTATTATGTGATGAGAGGAATTTCTTTTCTGGTCCAGTCTATTTAGAGTTCTGTAGGCTTATTGTATATCCATAGTTATCTCGTTCTTTAGGTTAGAGAAATGGTCTTCTATAATTTTGTTGAAGATATTTACTGGCCCATAAATTTGGGAGTCTTGTTCTCTTCTATACCTATTATCCTTAGGTTTGGTCTTCTGATTTTATCCTGTATTTCCTGGATGTTTTGGGTTAGCATCTTTTTGCATTTTGCATTTTCTTGGACTGTTGTATCATTATTTTCTATGGTATCTTCTGCACCTGAGATTTTCTCTTTTATCTCTTGTATTCTGTTGGTGATGCTTGCATCTGTGACTCCTGATCTCTTTCCTAGGTTTTCTGTTGCATTCTGTAGCTGCCTGCAGCTACTGCGGACTGGGTTCCTGGAAGAGAAGCTGAGGGATGGGTGGGGGAAGCAGTGAAAAGAACGAGGGCCAGGATGATAGTTTACTGATTGAGGCCTAAACTTTAATGGAGGTCAGACCATTTAACAGCTTGGGCAAGCCCCTTCCCCAATACTCTGAGCTAAGTTCCAGGGAATTCATCTGGTGGTTCTTGGCTCCACTGCTCAGGCAGCTGGGTGGGTCACCTCCTTTATATATATATATTTTTTTCTATATTCTTTGTTTACAATCCAAAAGCTTTCCCCTTTCCCAGTTCCCCCATCCCCATATGTCCCATAAGTCCTCTTCTCTCTATCCATTCTCCTGTCTTTCCCACTCCCTTATCTCTGTCCTGGTACTCCCCTACAATGTTGAATGAAACCTTTCCAGGATTAGGGCCCTCTTCTTCCTTCTTCATGGAAATCATTTGATATGCTAATTGTATCTTCAGTATTCAGAGCTTCATGGCTAATTAATATCCACTTATCAATGATTGCATTCCATGTGTATTCTTTTGTGATTGTGTTACCTCGCTTAGGATGATATTTTCCAGTTCCATCCATTTGCCTAAAAAAATCATGAATTCATTGTTTTTAATTGCTGAATAGTACTCCATTGTGTATATATACCACAATTTCTGTATCCAGTCCTCCATTGAGGGATATCTGGGTTCTTTACAGCTTCTGGCTATTATAAATAAGGTTTCTATGAACATAGTGGAGCATGTGTCCTTATTGCATGCTGGGGAATCCTCTGGGTATATGCCCAGGAGAGGTATAGCAGGGTCCTCCAGAAGAGTCATGTCCACTTTTCTGAGGAAACGCCAGACTGATTTCCATAGTGGTTGTACCATCTTACAATCCCACCAGCAGTGAAGGAGTGTTCCTCTTTCTTTACACCCTTGCCAACACCTGCTGTCTCCTGAGTTTTTAACCTTAGCCATTCTGACTGGTGTGAGGTGAAATCTCAGGGTTGTTTTGATTTACATTTCCCTAATGGCTAATGATGTTGAGCATTTCTTAAGGTGCTTTTTGGCCATCCGAATTTCTTCAGGTGAAAATTCTTTGTTTAGGTCTGTACCCCATTTTTAATAGGGTTATTTGGTTCCCTGGGGTCTAACTTCTTGAGTTCTTTGTATATATTGGATATTAGCCCTCTATCGGACATATGATTGGTGAAGATCTTTTCCCAATTTGTTGGTTGCCATTTTGTCCTTTTGATGGTGAGCTTTAGATCAAGAATTCACAAATGGGATCTCATAAAATTACAAAGTTTCTGTAAGGGTCACCTCTTTCATTCAGGAATTCTTAGACCTGGAGGAACAATGAAGTTCACCTTCACTCTGAGCCCTCCACCCTATGTAGAGCAGGATCCTGAATAGCACAGGAATCTATGCTCAACAAAGTCTGGGAGAGGAAGTTCACCTTGATCAATGTGGAGTTCCTACCAAGTGGCATGACACCCCAATATGGCTCTGTACAGTTTTCTATCTCCAGAGTTGTCTCCCTTTGTGATTTCTTTATTGTTTCAACTTCCATTTTTAGATCCTGGATGGCTTTGTTCAATTTCTTTACCTGTTTGGTTGTATTTTCCTGTAATTCTTAAGGGATTTTTTTTTGTTTCATTTTTAAGGGCTTCTACCTGTTTGTCTGTGTTCTCCTAAGGTAGTTATTTATATCCTTAAAGTCCTCTAACAGCATCATGAGATGTGATTTTATATCCAACTCTTGCTTTTCAGGTGTGTTGTGGTATCCAGGACTTACTGTGTTGTGAGAACTGGGTTCTGATTTTGTCAAGTAGCCTTGGTTTCTGTTGGTAGGGTTCTTGTGCTTGCCTTTCCATCTGGTTATTTCTGGTGTTAGTTGGTCTGTTGTCTGTGGCTGGAATTTGTCCCTACAAACCTAAGCTTGTGCCAGCACTCCTTGGAGACCAGCTCTCTCCTGGAGGTATCTATATGCAGATGGCTGTGGAACTGCCCTGCTTCTGGGTACAGATGGCCACCAGAAGGACCCTGTCCAACTGCTCCACTGATCATATGTCTTGTAAGCTCCTAGCAGTTCTCCTCTGGACAGTTGTTTGAAGAAAGTGAAGATCTCAACTCTGAGCCCAGAAGTGAAAGCTGCTGGGAGATCAGCTCTCTCCTGGTGGGCTGGGCACAGAGGGCTGTGAAGTGTCCTGGCTCCTGGGTACAAATGGCAAATGGAAGGATCCTGTCCCAGCTGCTCCACTCTTTTTAATTTTCTAACACCCCATATGATAAAAGTCTTAGAGGGTGCGGGACATACCTCAATATAATAAAGGAAGTATTCAAGAATTACATAGCCAACATTGACTTAAATAAAGTAAAACTAAAAGTAATTCATGAAAATCAGGAACAAGACAAGAAACAATACACTCTCTGTACTTATTCAATATAGTACTTGAACTCTTAGCTAGAGCAGTAAGAAAACAGGATTATCAAAGGGATACAAATCGGAAAGGGGAGAATTCAAAATAACTTTATTTGTAGATGATTTAATAGTATATATAAATGACCCTAAAATTACACTGAAGAACTCCTACAGCTGAGAAACACATTCATCAAAGTAGCTGTATACAAAATTAATTCACAAAAATTCAGTAGCCCCACTATATACAAAAGACAACTGGACTGAGAATGAAATTAGGGAAACACCACCCTTTACAATAGACTCAAAAAATACAAAATATCTTGGGGTAACCATCACCAAACAAGTGAAAGATTTACATGAATAAAATGTCAAGTCTTTGAAGAAAGAAATTGAGTAAAAAATTAGAAGATTGGAAGATATTCCATGCTTATGGATTGTTAGGATTAACATAGTTAAAAATGGTCACCCTACCAAAAGCAATCTACAGATTCAATGCAGTCCCCATCAACAGTCCAGAACAATTCTTCATAAAATTTGAATGGAAAATTCTCAACAGCATATTAAAACACATAAAACCCAGGATACCTGAAAGACTTCTGAATAATACAAAAACAGCTGGAGGTATTATCATCCCTGATTTCATGTTGTATTACAAAGCTATAGTAATAAACCAAACATGGTATTGGCACATAAACAGACCAAATTTTCAATGGAATACAATTAAAAACCAAGATATAAGTCCATACACCCACAGACATATTATTTTAATAAAGAAACCAGAAATTTCTGAGCTTAATATTAAATTGAAGGTTAGCTTGCTTTTCAGCTATGATCAGTTGGTAGTTTGCTTCTTCAAATCTATGTAAACATTATTTCAAGGCCATGTTGAGCTTCTTTACAAAGAACACATCAATTTTGTTAGTGATCTTTGCTTTGGGCATGTAAGTAAAAATGGTACATTTTTATAAATCTTTGTTTGGTAGTACATAGTTAGTAAAATGCTTGAGTCATGTAAACAGTTCAAGATAGAAAGGGCACCCTGTCAGAAAAAAAGATGGATTAGAGACTATTAGAAGCATGGAGATCTGAGAGTTTATTTTATTTCACTAGGCATGAAATTATTTGGTCATGAAGGAGCATGGCTTTAGCAGGAACAGACTGAAGCAATTAAATTCTGGAACATTTATGAGATAAAATCAATAGAACTTGTGATTTATCAGATATGGTGGAGGGATGAAGAAAAGGAAGACATCAACATCAACTGAGATTTGGAGCTTAGGAAATAGAATGATTATTATTTCCACCAACTAGAAAATATTATATTTCACCAGCATTGAGATAACAATCTAGGTTGATCATGTTGAATTTGAGCATCTTAGAAGGCCTTCAAAAGAAGATATATTTATACTCTGAAGAGAAATAAGGGTTAGTGAAATTATTTAGATAATATGAGTACAATACAAAGGAAACTTGAAGTAATTGTCTTGGATCAGATTATTTGCCAACTGTGTAGATTGTGAAAAATATGAGGATGAGATCTCCAGAACTGAAACTAGAAAAATAATAAAATATGAGTCACAAAATAAAAAATGGAAACAATGCCAAATGTAATGATTTCAAGCAAAACAAAATGAAAACAGTGTTCTTTGATTTTGAAAGGTGTAAGTTAAGTGGAGCCATTAGTCAAGGCTGCCTCAGGGAAATGCAAATCAAAACATCTCTGAGATGTTGTCTTACACCAGTTAGAATAGCTAAAAACAAAAACTTAAGTGATAGCACAGACTGGTGAGGGTGTAGAACAAGGAGAACACTCCTTCTTTGCTGATGGGAGTGAAAACTTTTACAAACACTTTAGAAATCAATTTGGCAGTTTCTTAGAACTGGGAATAGTTCAACCTTAAGACCCAGCCATACCACACCTGGGCATATACCCAAAAGATGCCTAATTATATCATAGGGACACTTGCTCAACTATGTTCATAGCATTTTTATTCATAATAACCAGAAACTGGAAAAAACTTAGATGTCTCTCAACTGAAGAATGAATAAAGAAAATGGAGTATATCTACACAATGGAATACTACTCAGCCATTAAGAAAAAAAGGCATCATGAATTTTGTAGACAAATGGACAAAACTTGAAAATGTTATTTTAAGTGTGGTAACACAGGCTCAAAAAGACACATATGATATGTACTCACTTTTAAGTATAAGTGGATATTAGCAATAAAACATAGGTACCATGTTATATTCCATAGATCCAAAGAAGCTAAACAAGAAGGAAGGCCCAAGCGAAGACACTTGAATCTCATTTATAATGGGGAATAAAATAGTTGTAGCAAGTAGTTGGAGGGAGGAACCTGAGTGGGAGAGTGTATGTAGAAGGGAATGAGGTTTTTCAGGACCAGGTGTGGGGAGAGACAGGAGAGAGGGCAAGATGGCCATGAGAATGAATAAAAATTTGCAACTGGTGAGAATGAGGTGCATCTTGAGGGCATGCCAGAGGCTTGGGATAGGGAAAGCTCCCAAGAATCAATGTCAGTGACCTTAGCTGATAGTTAGAGTACTAGGGATATGGAACTTGAAAAGCCTATCTCCTATAGCCAGGCAGGAACCCCAGTGGAGAGATAGGGACACCAAACCCACTCATAAAACTTTTAACCTAAAACTTATCCTGTCTGGAAGAAATGGAGTGACCATGGATGAAGCAGGAACTATGGGAATAGCCAAGCAATAACCAGCCCAACTAGCATGGCAAGCACCAATACCTGACTGACACTCACAATTTTTTTTTTTAATTTTTTTTTATTATTCGATATAATTTATTTACATTTCAAATGATTTCCCCTTTTCTAGCCCCCCCCACTCCCCGAAAGTCCCGCAAGCCCCCTTCTCTTCCCCTGTCCTCCCACCCACCCCTTCCCACTTCCCCGTTCTGGTTTTGCTGAATACTGTTTCACTGAGTCTTTCCAGAACCAGGGGCCACTCCTCCTTTCTTCTTGTACCTCATTTGATGTGTGGATTATGTTTTGGGTATTCCAGTTTTCTAGGTTAATATCCACTTATTAGTGAGTGCATACCATTATTCACCTTTTGAGTCTGGGTTACCTCACTTAGTATGATATTCTCTAGCTCCATCCATTTGCCTAAGAATTTCATGAATTCATTGTTTCTAATGGCTGAATAGTACTCCATTGTGTAGATATACCACATTTTTTGCATCCACTCTTCTGTTGAGGGATACCTGGGTTCTTTCCAGCATCTGGCAATTACAAATAGGGCTGCTATGAACATAGTAGAACATGTATCCTTATTACATGGTGGGGAGTCTTCTGGGTATATGCCCAGGAGTGGTATAGCAGGATCTTCTGGAAGTAAGGTGCCCAGTTTTCGGAGGAACCGCCAGACTGATTTCCAGAGTGGTTGTACCAATTTGCAACCCCACCAGCAGTGGAGGAGTGTTCCTCTTTCTCCACACCCTCTCCAACACCTGCTGTCTCCTGAATTTTTAATCTTAGCCATTCTGACAGGTGTAAGATGAAATCTTAGGGTTGTTTTGATTTGCATTTCCCTAATGACTAATGAAGTTGAGCATTTTTTAAGATGCTTCTCCGCCATCCGAAGTTCTTCAGGTGAGAATTCTTTGTTTAACTCTGTACCCCATTTTTTAATAGGGTTGTTTGGTTTTCTGGAGTCTAATTTCTTGAGTTCTTTATATATATTGGATATTAGCCCTCTATCTGATGTAGGATTGGTGAAGATCTTTTCCCAATTTGTTGGTTGCCGATTTGTCCTCTTGATGGTGTCCTTTGCCTTACAGAAACTTTGTAATTTTATGAGGTCCCATTTGTCAATTCTTGCTCTTAGAGCATACGCTATTGGTGTTCTGTTCAGAAACTTTCTCCCTGTACCGATGTCCTCAAGGGTCTTCCCCAGTTTTTTTTCTATTAGCTTCAGAGTGTCTGGCTTTATGTGGAGGTCCTTGATCCATTTGGATTTGAGCTTAGTACAAGGAGACAAGGATGGATCAATTCGCATTCTTCTGCATGCTGACCTCCAGTTGAACCAGCACCATTTGTTGAAAAGGCTATCTTTTTTCCATTGGATGTTTTCAGCCTCTTTGTCGAGGATCAAGTGGCCATAGGTGTGTGGGTTCATTTCTGGATCTTCAATCCTGTTCCATTGATCCTCCTGCCTGTCACTGTACCAATACCATGCAGTTTTTAACACTATTGCTCTGTAGTATTGCTTGAGGTCAGGGATACTGATTCCCCCAGATTTCCTTTTGTTGCTGAGAATAGTTTTAGCTATCCTGGGTTTTTTGTTGTTCCAGATGAATTTGATAATTGCTCTTTCTAGCTCTGTGAAGAATTGAGTTGGGATTTTGATGGGTATTGCATTGAATCTGTATAGTGCTTTAGGCAAAATGGCCATTTTAACTATATTGATTCTGCCGATCCATGAGCATGGGAGGTTTTCCCATTTTTTGAGGTCTTCTTCCATTTCCTTCTTCAGAGTCTTGAAGTTCTTGTCATACAGATCTTTCACATGTTTGGTAAGAGTCACCCCAAGATACTTTATACTGTTTGTGGCTATTGTGAAGGGGGTCATTTCCCTAATTTCTTTCTCAGCCTGCTTATCCTTTGAGTATAGGAAGGCCACTGATTTGCTTGAGTTGACTTTATAACCTGCCACTTTGCTGAAGTGGTTTATCAGCTGTAGGAGCTCTCTAGTGGAGTTCTTTGTGTCACTTAGGTAGACGATCATGTCGTCTGCAAATAATGATAGTTTGACTTCTTCCTTTCCAATTTGTATCCCTTTGACCTCCTTATGTTGTCGAATTGCCCGAGCTAGTACCTCAAGTACAATATTGAAAAGATAAGGAGAAAGGGGGCAGCCTTGTCTGGTCCCTGATTTCAGTGGGATTGCTTCAAGTTTCTCTCCATTTAGTTTGATGCTGGCTACCGGTTTGCTGTATATTGCTTTTACTATGTTTAGGTATGGGCCTTGAATTCCTGTTCTCTCCAAGACTTTAAGCATGAAGGGATGCTGAATTTTGTCAAATGCTTTTTCAGCATCCAATGAAATGACCATGTGGTTTTGTTCTTTGAGTTTGTTTATGTAGTGGATTGTATTGATGGATTTCCGTATATTGAACCAACCCTGCATTCCTGGGATAAAGCCTACTTGATCATGGTGGATGATCGTTTTGATGTGTTCTTGGATTCGGTTGGCAAGAATTTTATTGAGTATTTTTGCATCGATGTTCATAAGGGAAATTGGTCTGAAGTTCTCTTTCTTTGTTGGATCTTTGTGTGGCTTTGGTATCAGCGTAATTGTGGCTTCGTAGAAGGAATTGGGTAGTGTTCCTTCTGTTTCTATTTTGTGGAATAGTTTGAAGAGTATTGGTGTTAACTCTTCTTTGAAGGTCTGGTAGAATTCTGCACTGAAGCCATCTGGTCCTGTGCTTTTTTTGGTTGGAAGACTTTCTATGACTCCTTCTATTTCTTTAGGCATTATGGGACTGTTTAGATGGTCTAGTTGGTCCTGATTTAATTTTGGTATTTGGTATCTGTCAAGGAAATTGTCCATTTCCTCCAGATTCTCCAGTTGTGTTGAGTATAGGCTCTTGTAGTAGGATCTGATGATTTTTTGGATTTCCTCAGTTTCCGTTGTTATATCTCCCTTTTCATTTCTAAGTTTGTTAATTTGGATACTTTCTCTGTGCCCTTTGGTCATTCTGGCTAAGGGTTTATCTATCTTGTTGATTTTCTCAAAGAACCAGCTCCTGGTATTGTTGATTTTTTGTATGGTTCTCTTTGTTTCTACTTGATTGATTTCGGCCCTGAGTTTGATGATTTCCTGCCTTCTACTCCTCCTGGGCGAAATAGCTTCTTTTTGTTCCAGGGCTTTCAGGTGTGTCATTAAGCTGGTAATGTATGCTCTCTCCATTTTCTTTTTGGAGGCACTCAGGGCTATGAGTTTTCCTCTTAGCACTGCTTTCATTGTGTCCCATAGATTTGGGTATGTTGTGTTTTCATTTTCATTGTGTTCTAAAAAGTCTTTAATTTCTTTCTTTATTTCTTCCTTGACCAAGGTATCATTGAGTAGAGTATTGTTCAGTTTCCACGTGTATGTGGGCTTTCTGTTGTTTCTGTTGCTATTGAAGACCACTTTTACTCCATAGTGATCAGATAGGAGGCATGGGATTAGTTCGATCTTCTTATATTTGTTGAGGTCTGTCTTGTGACCAATTATATGGTCGATTTTGGAGAAGGTACCATGAGGTGCTGAGAAAAAGGTATATTCTTTTGTTTTAGGATAGAATGTTCTATATATATCTGTTAAATCTAATTGGTCCAAAGCTTCAATTAGTTTCATTGTGTCCCTGTTTAGTTTCTGTTTTCCTGATCGGTCCATTGAGGAAAGTGCAGTGTTGAAGTCACCCACAATTATTGTGTTAGGTGCAATGTGTGCTTTTAGTTTTAATAAAGTTTCTTTTACAAAAGAGGGTGCCCTTACATTTGGGGCATAGATGTTCAGGATTGTCAGTTCTTCTTTTTGTATTTTTCCTTTGACCAGCAAGAAGTGTCCCTCAGGGTCTCTTTTGATGACTTTGGGTTGAAAGTCAATTTTATCTGATATTAAAATGGCTACTCCAGCTTGTTTCCTGAGACCATTTGCTTGTAAAATTGTCTTCCAGCCTTTTACTCTAAGGTAGTGTTTGTCTTTGACCCTGAGGTGTGTTTCCTGTAAGCAGCAAAATGTAGGGTCCTGTTTACGTATCCATTCAGTTAGTCTGTGTCTTTTTATTGGGGCATTAAGTCCATTGATGTTAAGAGATATTAAGGAATAGTGATTGTTACTTCCTATCATTTTTGACGTTATTTTTTAAATTTGAATGCTTAACTTCTTTTGGGTTTGATGAAAGGTTACTATCTTGCTTTTTCCAGGGTGAAGTTTCCCTCCTTGTATTTGTGTTGTCCTCCTATTATCCTTTTTAGGGCCGGGTTTGTGGATAGATATTGGGTAAACTTGGTTTTGTCATGAAATATCTTAGTTTCTCCATCTATGGTGATTGAGAGTTTTGCTGGATATAGTAGTTTTGGTTGGCATTTGTGTTCTCTTAGAGTCTGCATGAGATCTGCCCAGGACCTTCTAGCCTTCATAGTCTCAGGTGAAAAGTCTGCTGTGATTCTGATAGGTCTTCCTTTATATGTTACTTGGCCTTTTTCTCTTACTGCCTTTAGTATTCTTTCTTTGTTTAGAACATTTGGTGTTTTGATTATTATGTGACGGGAAGTATTTCTGTTCTGGTCCAGTCTGTTTGGAGTTCTGTAGGCTTCTTGTATATTCATGGGCATCTCTCTCTTTAGGTTAGGGAAGTTTTCTTCCATAATTTTATTGAAGATATTTGCTGGCCCTTTAAGTTGTAAATCTTCACTCTCCTCTATGCCTATAATCCTTAGGTTTGGTCTTCTCATTGTGTCCTGGATTTCCTGGATATTTTGGGTTACAAGCTTTTTACATTTTGCATTTTCTTTAACTGTTGAGTCCATGGTTTCTATGGAATCTTCAGCATCTGAGATTCTTCTATCTCTTGTATTCTGTTGTTGATATTTGTATCTCTGTCCCCTGATTTCTTCCCAAGGCTTTCTATCTCCAAAGTTGTCTCCCTTTGAGTTTTCTTAGTTGTTTCTACTTCTGATTTTAGATCCTGGATGGTTTTGCTTAGCTCCTTCACTTGCATGTTTGTGTTTTCCTGTAATTCTTTAAGAGATTTTTGTGTTTTCTCTTTCATGAGCTCAGCCTGTTGACCAAAGTTCTCCTGTATTTCTTTAAGAGATTTTTGTGTTTCGTCTTTCATGACCTCAGCCTGTTGAGCAAAGTTCTCCTGTATTTCTTTAAGTGTTTTTTGCATTTCCTCCTTGTTGGCTTTTGTATTCTCCTGGATTTCTTTCAATGATTTTTGTGTTTCCCTTGCAAGGGCTTCTAACTTTTGATCCATTGTCTCCTGAATTTCTTTATGTATGACCTTCATGTGTTCCTGTACCAGCATCATGACCAGTGATTTTAAATCCAAATCTTGTTTTACTGGTGTGATGGGGTATCCAGGACATGTTGGTAGAGGAGAATTGGGTTCAGATGTTGCCATATTGCCTTGATTTCTGTTAGTGACGTTCCTGCGTTTGCCTTTTGCCATCTAGATCTCACTGGTGTTAGTTTATCTTGTCAGTGCTGGACTCACCAGTGCAAGCTGCCCCTTCCCAGTTGGCCTCTGGTGCACAGCTTACCTCCTGCACTGCTTGTAGACAGTGTGCTGCTGCCCAGGCTGTTCAGATCCCAAAGCAGGCACCCGAAGGCTCCCGCTGGGGCCCGCTGGATTCACTGGAGCACACTGACTTCTCCCAGCTGGCCGCCCGGAAGCCCAGCTAGCCACTTGCAGGACTTGGAGATGTAATGCTGCCGCCCAGACTGATCTGGATCCGGAAGCGGAGAGAGTAGAGCTAAGGGCTTCTGCCTGAGGCCTTGCCCCAGATTGTGTCTGTGGAGCAGATGGAGCCCGTGTGCACTCCCAGGGAGTGCCGACGGTGTATGCTACTGTGACCTCCCCTGAGTTCCGCTCACTCCGCTGGGCAGCCGATCTGCCAACCGGGCTGTCGCACACAAGGTTAGCCTGGCCGCCCAGTCCCTGAGTCCAGGCAAAAGCCTGGGAGGCCAAGGTCCGAGCAAAGTTCCCCTACGGCTTTGACTGTTAATTGGGTTTGCCAGGTGACTAGGATGGCGGGCGTGTGCGCCCGCGCTCCCTGAAAGCGCCGGGAGAGTCTGCTTTGCTAACAATCACCTGGGCGGGTTGACTCACAGATGGTCCACCAAGCCGCCCAGTTCTTGGGGTCAGTCCTGTGCCTTTTGGGGCCTGGACCCCCGCTTTGTTAGCCTTAGGCTATGCCTGTTACAGGTCTGCCCGCCTGAGCTCTCTGTCGTCCTGCAGGCAAAATGGCGGCGGCGCGCTCACAGGCCTGGGCAAAAAACCTCCTGGTTGGGTTGGCACCCCGATGGCCCCCCGACCCGCCCAGGGCCTGGGTGCAGGCCAACGCCCGTCGGGCTCAGACCACCGCGGTGTTGGCCTCGGATTATGTTTGTGTACCTCAGTCTGTCCGATTCCTGGAGTACGGAACCAAGATGGATCCTCCTCTCCTGACTGGTGGGAGGCCGAGTTCTGAAGTGGCCTCCGTGCAGGAAAGGCGCCGCACAACTGCAGCTGCTTGCTGTCCGGCTGGTCAGCGAAGGTCAGTGGTCGTGGGCGCAGGGCCTAACTGGTCCCTGTGACGCCTTGGTTCCACTGCTGATGGCCCTTCAGCTGGAGCAGCCACTGCTGCCGCTGCTGCTGCCGCCGCCGCCGCCGCCGCCGATCTCCCGACACTCACTATTAATGATATTCTCTTATGTTTGCAGACAGAAGTCTAGCATGGCTGTTCTCTGAGAGAATCCACCCAGCACATGACTCAGATGTATGCAGAGACCCATAACCAAACAATGGTTGGAGCTTGAGAGCCTTTATGGAAGAATTTGGGGAAGGATTGAGGACCTTGAAGGAGACAGGAAATCTGCAGGAAAGCTCTCAGAGACTACACCACCAACCAAAGAGCATACATAGATGGGCTGGACCTAGGCCCTCTGCACATATGTAGCAGATGTGCAGCTTGGTCTTTATGTGGGTCTTGAATGCCTGGAGTGGGAGTTTTCTCTAAAGTTGTTGTCTGTCTCTGGAATATATTCTTCTAGCTGGGCTTGTGTTTCTGGCTTCAGTAGGAAAGGATGCACTTAACTCCACAGAGACTTGATGAGCCAGGGTAGGGGGATACACAGGGGGTTCCACCCTCTCAGAGGAGAAGAGGATGGGGAAAGGAACTGTAGGAAAGGGGAACCAGGAGCAGGCAATAATTTGGATGTAAAGTAAATGAACAAATTAAAAAAAGGAAAATTAAATATAATTGAGCAAATAGGAGGTATTAAAATAAAAAAAAAGAAGCAGAAATTAGATGACCTGGTGGAATAGCAAAAAAACAAAACAAAAAAGTGAACTACTAAGCATATAGAATGTTTCATTTTTTCTTAGGTTTTTATTTTTATTAGTTCCTTGAGGATTTTATAAAATGATCATATTTACTCCCTCCCTCAACTCCTCTCATAACTATCACACTTTCTCTTCCCACCCAGGTGAGTATTCTCTTTGTTCTATGATTTTCAAACCCATCAAACCTTATTTATACTGCCCATATACTCTTGGATGTATGGCATTCCCCTTGAATTGTGGTCAACCACTAGTCAAGATGTAGGGAATGAAAGAATGATGATTGTTCAGCCCTAAGGAAGGCACCTGTATGATACTCACACCTCCCCCGCAAGTTCAAGGATCATTGCCAAGGAGAGTATGAGAAAAGTATAAGAACCAGAGTCAGTATTCTCCAGAAACAGCAAGGCAGCTGTGCCTATCAATCACTACAGTTGTGACAGCATACATTTTCCAAGTTTTTATTTCAAGATGGAAAAGTATTCCTGTATAGACACCTATATGCATATACAGGAGAGTAGGAAAAGCCTATACCTCAGTGATTATATTTGTTAAAGACATATCTGCAAAGTGGATGTAGAGGTGGGTACATGGCAAGTTACAAATTTTATAATATTGAGAAACATGTATATTTTCTACTTAGAATGACTTACTTATAAGTAAAAAGGAATATTTATTTTTCCATTTATGAAGTAGTACTGCTGTATAGGCTAATCTCCCAACAAAATTGCTGTAAATATATCATCCTATGGACAATGAACAAATGAAAATATTTTATATAGAGGCAAGTTAGGTGTACATTTTTATAGCCTCTTCCGGCTTCTATGCAGTCAAGAGATTTAAAATAACAAGTTCATAGGCAGGTAATAAAGAAAAAGGAAGCTATATTACTCCATATAAAAGGTAGGCCAATAACAATGGAAATGAGTATGGAAACCCATTTCTATAAATATTTGCAACTTGAAATTTGTAGGAATTTATGTTGATTAGACATGAGCAAAGATAATTTAGATGTCTGTTCATTTGTAATTGATGTGGTGGCATTAACTTTCATGCAGAATATAAGATGGTGCTTAGAGATTATTCATAAATTAGCATGAGTTTAATTAGGGATATTAGGGATATATTATATTTGATATTACTTCAGAATACACATAAATTTAGAAATACACCAGGGTGAAGAGTTAGTCACATACAAAATGACAATTCGGCCTTTAGAGTAGTTGAAATAACAAGAACATGTAAAGTGATAAGGGCACAGGTCTAAAGAGAGCACCTTGAAGAAATCTCATATTTAGTAGACAATTATATGCAAGACAGCTCATGAAATAAGAGACTCTCTGATAAAGTAAAAATAGAGCAAATTGAATGTAGTGTTAGAAAACACTGAGGAAAAAACCTTAAGAACCATAGTGCAAAACAGAAAAGGATTGTGAAGCAAAAACTTGCTAGTCTGTTGCAAATTTTCCAGTAATTGAAGAATTGATAGAATTCATTCCTTATATGAGTGCTGGCCAATATATTAAGAAAACATCGGGGGGGGGGGAGAGAAACCCATTTTTAAGCTATTGTAGCCACTGGAATTTGATGCAATGCCCCCTTGCTTAAGATACCATATACATTAGGCATAGGACTTAGAGGAATTGATTGGGAGAAAACGTTGAAGCATCATCCCTAAGGACTAGCTATCAGAATGAGACTAGAAAACAGTTAAGCAAAAAACCAGTCAATAGTCTTACCCAGTTGTGATGTCATTGAACTACAACAATAATTGGCATGACAAGGCAGTCTGAAAATTGCAATGGGGACACTTATAACCTTTGGGTAACCCCCCAACACTTAATAAGGCTTAAGTGCTGGTCAATAGGAGAAAATTATTAAGCCTAGCCTACCTGTAGATGATGAGACTATGGTTCCAAGAGGAGAATGTATTACTGACACTTTCCTAAATTAGTATAATTTCTAACTACATTCTAAATAGCAACCCTTATATTCAGAGTTAAGGACAGCTCTCATCTCTCATCAAAGAAACTTATTCTTGCAGCTGATGGAGATCATTGCAGAAAGCCACAACTACTTAAAAGACACCCAGTAACTAACTGTTGGGTGCACAACTCCACTTGGTATGTCTACAACATAACTCCTACATGGAAGACTCAGAAACATTTAAGAAGACTGAGTGAAAGTATTTTAAGAGCCAGGTGAACACGACAGGTACTAAAAGGTAGTGCCTTCTATATTTGACAGAGAAGCTGAGCCCATAAAATCACAACAATGTGGTCAACTAAACAAGTCTTACTTAATGTCAATACTGATTAACATGGCAGTATGGATGAGGGAAATCTCACAAGGCTCCACCCATAGGTGAAGAGATACAGGAAACAAATGATTAAGGGAAAATCAGTCTTTTCCAGAGATGAACCTGCTAATAAGTTATACAATCCCAAGCGATCAATCCTAAACACATACACATATGAGTAACTATAAATGAACTCAACTCTTTTAATTTAAAACTGCATATGTATGTACATGTAGGAATAGTAAAGACCAAGCCAGGAATTTGACAAGAAATGGGGAACAAGATATGGGAGGAGTTGGTGAAGGAAAGAAAGAGGGGAAGATATAAATCCAGTGCTCATATTAAAACTCCCAAGCAACAAAAACATATTAAGAATTTTCTAACTACAGTAAGTCCAAAAGTGAGGTTGAAACAAAATGTGGCAATGAATATAGTAAGTTTTCCAGGGCTTAGCTTGAGGGGAAGCCAAATTTCTAAATCAAAAGAAAATATTTCACCTTGAGAGCAGTTTAATTCAGGATGGGACATATTATTAGGGCTATTTGAAAGTTGAGATGATTAGTCACCATTGTAGAGACATTTAAAAATTCAAAAGGAAAAAGTGAAGTAGTAAAGGTATCTGTGGCTGAGATTGCTAATTTTCATGGTAAAGTATCAACATTGTCAGCTCACAATGAAGTACAAGTTAAATAAAAAATTTGGGGAGTGTGTAAAGAACTACCTAGGGAAGAAGAGAAAGAGAAGAAACACCTGATTGAGTGCTAAAAGGGGGAACTATAGAATAATAAGGGTTCATCAGAAGTTTATTTCTTCTTATAAAATGATGTTTATATTTAAATAATAATTTAAAAATTGTGTATACTTATAGAATACAATGTAATTACTTGATAAAATCATTACACAGTAAAATAAATAGAAGCAATTTTCATTTTCATCTTTTAAACATTAAAAGCAAATAATATGTAACAATTTTACATGCCTGTGTGGTAGAGTATTTTATTTTAATGTATGCATCAAATTCTTATTGATTTAATCAAGCTCATTAAATATATCAGTTATTTGAGAAATTTAGCTGTGCTCAGGGTGGCTTGTCTGTGGTAACTAGCCAGTATTTTGAGCATGAATATTTTTAGCTTACCTTTTCTAGTTATTCATAATATAACCTAAAAGATGATGTGATTGTGTAGCTGGAGATAGCTGGACACTGGGAAAATGACAGCCTAAAGGTGAAGCAAAGTGTGTTTACTTAGAATCATCATCCAGATTAGAAACTACCCAGTGGAACACAACTACCCAACTCACAACCCTCCCATTTCTTCAACTTCCCTGTTCCCTCTATAAGAAGACAACATGTCTGTGGTGACTTATTGACTAAGAAATCCTGACATAAATCATATATATCATATATAATTGGAATATTATATACATATAGATATAGATAGATAGATAGATAGATAGATAGATAGATAGATAGATAGATAGATCTAGGTATATAGATAAAGATGATTATGACTAAAAATGATGTTTTAGTTACTTCCTTAATTGCAGAAACTCCAAGATTCTGGAATTCTACTATGACTCAGGAGGTATCATTGGGTGAATGCATCTGTGTCTACAGAAAATGGTAGATACAATATGGGAGTAATGGGAAAGATAGCTTATTTAATATTTGTGTTAAAGTTGTATATTTGAATCAGATAGGTGTTTTCACTGGTGATTGCAATAATATAAGCACTAATTAACTTAACCCAAGACATATAGAGTAGATCTTAAATTCCACTGGAAGAGCAAGAAATCAATTAGCTTTTATGTGCTTGATATTTGTTTTCAGTGCAATTATTGGTGCCACGTTAATATTAATAAGGGTAGTAGGAATTGAGTTCTGGTGTATCTTAAAAGAAAACTTAAGATTGAGATGAGAAAAACCAAAAAGAAGAAGAGATAGATAATGCTGCCTAGGAAAGTAAATGATGCAAATAATGTCGTGATGGAAGGAAAGTGAGAAGTATGGCTGGAGTGTTGGTCTGTTATTTAAGGTAATTGATGATGAATTAGAGACAACACAGACAAGGTGAATTGTAGGTATGTGTGTGGTGAGCCTGAAATCCAAGGCTCACCTCTGTTCTTTGTTCACATTTGTTTAATGTCATTACATTCACTAGGAGAAAACTGGGCATATGGTAGTTTACTAAATAATCAGCTGCAGTGCTCCCAATCCTCTGTTTCTTTCTGACTCCTTTTCTGCTATTTCCCCTGTGTCCTGGGAGTAGGTCCTATAGAAGTACCATTTTGAGCTAAACACTAAACAGTCACTTATTTTCTATATTTTGAGAAGGTATGAGTTTCTGTATTAACTGTTGCTCTCTGCCAAAAGAAGCATCTGTGGTTGAGGCTAAGAGCAACATTGTCTTATGGATGTAAACACACATATCCAGAAGGCATTTTGACTAGTTGCTCTTTTAGTGAAAAGTCAGTAGTAAATTCCTCCTTGTGGATGCCTCTCAGCCATCGGCAGT
Organism: Apodemus sylvaticus; assembly: GCF_947179515.1. NCBI lineage: Eukaryota > Metazoa > Chordata > Mammalia > Rodentia > Muridae > Apodemus > Apodemus sylvaticus. The sequence continues at coordinate 57,564,809 of NC_067495.1, read as the reverse complement.
TTATAGCACCAAACATGAATTTGCTAGGAACCTGTTAGAAAGTGATTGGTTATTTTCAATGTTGTCATGCTACAATTGAGTCCCTGGACATATTTCTTTTTTCCTGGCTGATTGCTACTGTGGCACGCAGGATTAACAGGTGGAAAAGGTTGTTGATGAATGTTCTCCCACAGCAGCCTACATAGAACCATCTGGCACTATTAAAGCTAGCCAGCAGGGAGGAAGCTTCCAGCCTAATTTTTATGTATTCTTACTCCAAGTGAGTAGTGTCTTCAGCAATACGGTTCTAACATCTCCTTCTGGAAGGCGACAAAGAGAAATGGCAATAGCTGGCAATGTTTGTAGAGCTTCTGGGAGCTGCCTGGTCAATAATTAAGGGAGGCATTTTAAACCTAGTAACAGGCTTTTCATTTTAAAATGTATGGCTTCCGGGAGCATCATTTCCACCATCATAGGGTACTTCTATTATCATTCTGTTTTAATTACTGGATTTTTTTAGCTAGTTTATAAATTAGTAGGCTTATTATATATGCTTGTACATCTAGTTTTTCCCTCTTGAAACTAATTTTCTTTTTCTTTTTTATTGTATTTTTATCAACTAAAACAATTTTAGCTTTAAATTTAAATATATGTTGTTATAAATAAATTCCCCTCTTCAATGTCTTTCCACATACTTTCCCTTCCCTACTCACCAACTTTAAGTTCTTTCTCAAAAACAAAAACATACCTGGAAGAAGGTGAGGAGGAGGGCAACCCCATAGGAAGACCAACAGTCTCAACTAACCTGAACCCAGGAGATCTTTCAGACACTGAGCCACCAACCAGACAGCATGCACTAGCTGGTCCAAGTCCCCTGACACATATACAGCAGAGGACTGTTTGGTCTGGCCTCAGGGAGAGAAGAGACAACTAACCCTGGACAGACCTGAGACCGGAGGAAGTAGAGAGGCCTGGGGGTGGGTGGGGAAAGGGTGGGGGGTGTGAGGACATCCTCTTTAAGATAGGGGTAGGAGGAGTGGTATGAGGAACTGTGGGAGGGCATACTAAGAGGAGGGTAATGACTGGACTGTAAAAAAATGTAATTTAAAAAAAGAAAAAAATAAAGATATGAGTGTGGTTTTTTGTACTCTCAAGATTTGGGGAGAGTTGGAAGGTGCAAAAGGGGGTTAGATATGAAATTCTGCATGAAATTCACAAGGATAAACATTAAAAAACAAAAGAGCACAGGTCAAGGGAATGGTTATCCTGGACAGAATGAATACCACTATTTGTGGTATTAAAGAATGGATTGATATACAGGAACCATCAAACTTTCATATTTAGATTCTGGATTTATGTGATTCCAAAATTACAAACATTATTACTTACCGAATACCTACTGTACTGTATAGGTTTTATGAAGTGCTTCTGATTACAGGTTGTTAAATACATCCCTGGTGTTGCCATATGTCTAAGAGCTGATGTAAATCAGATAGTGTGTTATTTATGTTTAAATGTTTCCCAGATTTCAGCATTCAACATCTTCAGGTTGTGAAAAATAGTGCCTGAGTCCAGAGATACTACAAAAGGCTAACCATCAAAACAGTGGAGAGAAAGATGATCAATGTGAGTCTCCAAAGTCCTTAGTTAAATGGGAGAAAATGAAGCAGAAGAGGATAATGAATTTCTCTTCACAATAGCAGGAATTCTTATTTGTGTTATTCACTGTTAAATTTCCAGTGCCTAAATAAGTACCATTGTATAATATGCATTAAAGAAATATTAATCAAAGAATTACATGATAGTGTATAAACACATACATGTATTTAAGGGTAATAAAATATCATCTGAAAATTTAGAAAGTATATTGCTTGTTACTAGGCATTTATGCTTTGCAAAACAATTTTACTTAAAAAACAAATCCATAAAGCCTAGCTCGCTGCTGGTGTACTTTTACATTGGTCTCTTGTGCCACCTGCTGTTTATTAAGAATAATAGTGAAGATCTGAAAATTACAAAGTGATTTATTTTGAATTCCTAACAGTAGTGCTCCTTTGTAGAATGAACACGTTAACTATTTTATGTGTACACATTTGTGGCATTATATAATTTATAATGTCAAACCAGAGCTTTTTTATTTTTTCACATTATCTTCTAATTTTATTTAACATGTTTGTATTTCTTCCATTTATTTCTGATTTCTCAGTTACTTTTTTAATTATTTATTTACATTTTAAATGTTACCCCCTTCTCTGTCCCACTCCCAGAATCCTTAACCCCATCCCTCTCCCCTTTGCTTCTGAGAGGGTGCTTCCCTACCCACCCACCCACACATCCCCCTCACCTACTCATGCACTACCCCATCCCACTCTTACATCCCCCTTCCCTGGGGCATCAAGTCCTTACAGGATTAGGCACATCATCTCCCACTGAAGCCAGGTAAGGCAGTTCTCTGCTACGTATGTGCCAGGGGCCACAGACCAGGCCATGTGTGCTCTTTGGTTGGTGGCTTAGTCTCTGGGAGCTCCCAGGGGTCCAGGTTAGTTGACAAAATTGTTCTTCCTCTAGGGTTGCTATCCCCTTCAACTCCTTCAATCCTTCCCCTAACTCTTCCATAGGGGTCCCCGACTTCAGTCCAAAGGTGGGTTGTAAGTATCTACATTTGTCTCAGGAAGCAGCTGGTAGAGAATCTCAAGAGGACAGCCAAGCTAGACTGCTGTCTCCAAGCATACATAATATGGCATTAATAATAGTGTAAGGGATTGGTACCTGCCCGTGGAGTGGATTCCAAGTTGGGCCAGTTACTCGATAGCCTCTTTTACAGTTTCTGCTCCACTTTTTTCCCTGTGTGTGTGTTTTTTTTAACAGGAACAATTCTGAGTCAAAAATATTAAAGGTAGGTTGGTGACTCTCCACTGGAGGGCCAGGTCTATCTGCTGGATGTGGTCTCTTTAGGTTCCATTTCTCCAGTGTTGTCCATTTCAACTAAGATCAGGCCCATTGAGTTCTGGGAGCCTCTAACATCCCAGGTCTCTGGAACTTTCTAGAGGGTTCCCTCCCTCACCCCAACAGATACATATTTCCATTCATTCTCGTGGCCGTCTGTTTTCTCTTCTGTCTCCCTCACACACACACACCCGCATACCTGTTCCTGCTCCTTTTTCCCCTTCCTCCTCCCCTTTCTTACCTAGTTCTCTCAGTGTCTCTGCCTCCTGTGATTATTTTGCTCCTCCTTCTAAGTGGGACTGAAATATCCTCTCTTTATATTGGAATGTTTATTTGTATAATGCATGCAAAACAATATTAGAGAAAAAAGCACAATTAATAGTTCAAGAAAAATATGTAAAAATGGTTAGCATTTTTATATACTAGCAACTAATAAACAAAGTAAAGATAATTTCAGATATGATGAAATAAAATAAAATGTGTGGGAATAAACAATAGAATTATAAGGCTTTAGAGAATACCTTAGTTAACTACATCCTGTATTCATGCTTTAAAATTTTAATGTACAAAAAGCAATACCATCTACAACAATTTATCAATTTAATGCAATCTGTATTAATACTATGAAGTCCTTTTGAGTTTCACAGAAATAAAATAATTGAGTGTAAAACTTATTTAAAATTGCAAGGTTTCTCTAATTTCCTTGAGCATTTATTATGAATAAAACTCACATTTTCTTACCTCAACTTATCACAAAGGTACAGTGATCAAGAGAGATTGAAGAATAAACACATTATACAGATGGTTTAAAATTTAGAGTCAGAACTAAATCTTTACTTCTGTGCTCATTATTCATAAACTCTGCTAGAAAAAAATTATATTCATGGACAAAAAATTTAGAGCCTTACTTTAGTCTATACAAGGCAATTAAATGAAAATAACTCAAATACCTAAACATAAAAGCAACAAAACACAAAAATCCTAATAAAAATATGGGTGATTCTTTGTGATCTTGTATTTTGACAGTTTCTTAGACATGAAATAAAAATTTCAAGAAATGAAAGAAAAGACAAGCAATTAATGTCATAAAATTTAAAAAACAGTCATTACCAAAGGAAATTATGTAAAAGTGAAAAAAGGCCCTCAAAATGAAAAACATTTTATACTTATTTTTTTAACTAAAACAGCTGACCATTTTATTTTCACATTTCACAATATAAGTGAAAACTGCCCTTTTTTGTCTCTTCTCTCTCCAAACGAATTCTCTCTGTTAGGAAGGGAAGTTCCTTGTCATGCATCGAGTAAACACTCAGGCTCATCAACAAGATCCTCCAGTGAAACAACAAGAAATACAAAGCTATAAAGAGTGCATCTGAAGAGGGGCTTCCGGGCAGCCAGCGGGGAGAAGTCGGTGTGCTCTGGTGAATCCAGCAGGCCCCAGCAGGAGCCTTCAGGTGCCTGCTTTGGGATCTGAACAGCCTGGGCCACAGCACTCGGTCTCCAGGAAGTGCGGGAGACCTGGTGTGTACCCAGAGGCAGTCTGGGAGCTCACAGCATAGCTTGCTCCTGTGGCACAGAGCTTAGGTTCCAGACCTGAGGCCTATGGCGGAAGCCCTCAGACCTCTCCTCTTCCAGATCCAGATCAGCCTGGGCAGCAACACCACATCTCCAGGTCCTGCAAGAGGCAAGATGGGCTTCCGGGCAGCCAGCAGGGAGAAGTAGGTGTGCTCCTGTGAATCCAGCAGGCCCCAGCAGGAGCCTTCTGGTGCCTGCTTTGGGATCTGAACAGCCTGGGCCACAGCACTCAGTCTCCAGGAAGTGCGGGAGACCTGGTGTGCACCCAGAGGCAGTCTGGGAGCTCACAGCACAGCTTGCTCCTGTGGCACTGAGCTTAGGTTCAAGTCCTGAGGCCTTTGGCAGGAGCCCTCAGATCTCTCCACTTCAGGATCCAGATCAGCCTGGGTGGCAACACCACATCTCCAGGTCCTGCAAGAGGGGCTTAAGGTGACCAGCGGGAAGAATTCGGTGTGCTCCTGTGAATCCAGCAGGCCCCAGTGGAAGCCTTCAGGTGTCTGCTTCGGGATCTGAACAGCCTAGGCAACAGCACCTTGTCTCCAGGCAGTGCAGGAGATAAGCTGTGCACCAGAGGCCACCTGGGAAGGGGCAGCTTACACTGGTGAGTCCAGCATTGACAAGACCAACTAACAACAGTGAGAATTAGATGGCAAAAGGCAAATGCAGGAAAGTCACTAACAGAATTCAAGGCAATATGGCAACATCTGAACCCAATTCTCCTTTACCAGCATGTCCTGGATACCCCATCACACCAGTAAAACAAGATTTGGATTTAAAATCACTGGTCATGATGTAGGTACAGGAACACATGAAGGACATACTTAAAGAAATTCAGGAGAAAATGGATCAAAAGTTAGAAGCCCTTGCAAGGGAAACACAAAAATCATTGAAAGAAATCCAGGAGAATACAAAAGCCAATAATGAGGAAACGCAAAAAACACTTAAAGAAATACAGGAGAACTTTGATCAACAGGCTGAGGTCATGAAAGAGGAAACACAAAAATCTCTTAAAGAATTACAGGAAAGCACAAACAAGCAAGTGAAGGAGCTAAGCAAAACCATCCGGGATCTAAAATCAGAAGTAGAAACAACTAAGAAAACTCAAAGGGAGACAACTTTGGAGATAGAAAGCCTTGGGAAGAAATCAGGGGACATAGATGCAAATATCAACAACAGAATACAAGAGATAGAAGAAAGAATCTCAGATGCTGAAGATATCATAGAAACCATGGACTCAACAGTTAAAGAAAATGCAGAAAGAAAAAGCTTGTAATCCAAAATATCCAGTAAATCCAGGACACAATGAAAAGACCAAACCTAAGGATTATAGGCATAGATGAGAGTGAAGATTTACAACTTAAAGGGCCAGCAAATATCTTCAATAAAATTATGGAAGAAAACTTCCCTAACCTAAAGAGAGAGATGCCCATGAATATACAAGAAGCCTACAGAACTCCAAAAAGACTGGACCAGGACAGAAATACTTCTCATCACATAATAATCAAAACACCAAATGTACTAAACAAAGAAAGAATATTAAAGGCAGTAAGAGAAAAAGGCCAAGTAACATATGAAGGAAGACCTATAAGAATCACAGCACACTTTTTACCTGAGACTATGAAGGCTAGAAGATCCTGGGCAGATCTCATGCAGACTATAAGAGAACACAAATGCCAGCCAAAATTGCTATATCCACCAAAACTCTCAATCACCGTAGATAGAGAAACTAAGATATTACCATGACAAAACCAAGTTTACCTAATATCTATCCACAAACCCAGCCCTACAAAGGATAATAGGAGGAAAACACCAATACAAGGAGGGAAACTTCACCCTGGAAAAAGCAAGATAGTAACCTTTCATCAAACCCAAAAGAAGTTAATCAATCAAATTTAAAAAAATAACGTCAAAAATGACAGGAAGTAACAATCACTATTTCTTAATATCTCCTAACATCAAT